>NC_136988.1:20035726-20292131 GCF_032717465.1 Coenobita brevimanus
GGAAGAAGCTGATTTAGGTTTATATACGGTAGATGGAAAAAAAAAAAATTACGAAAATAAAAAGGTATGATAAGGTTAAATATCAGTTTCACAGAGACTGCGACCATTCTCTGCCATTTTCTATATCGTTGAAAACTTAGCAATTAAAGCTCATATGTTACTGAGCTTAAGATGCATGAGAGCAGAGAACGCAACTTTACTCCCACAAATGAATGGAATAGACTTTGACAATGAATTCATAGAGGAAATGCATCAGAACCCTCACCGATTTGTACAAGAGAACCAAAAAAAGAATTGGAAGTAATATTAAAAGCTAAAAAAAACATACACAAACAGATGAGTGTATAGATCCACTCACACCACCAGCCCCCGCCTCCAGAATTAGACACCCATTAACAGTGCTGATTCATCAGTTTTTCCCATACATCTGACCAATGATAGTTATACCACCTAATTCCTATACTAGAAAGTTACACCTTAAGAGGAAAGTACGGAATAGTTTTATTCTTGTCTTAGAAGAATTATGTAAGAAAGTAAAAGGGATTATCAATAGAAAACACATTATGTCAGATGAACAAACGAAGGGCAAACTCAGATATTCATAATTAATGCATGAATGGGGAAGTTCAGTTGAAAAAGGGGACTTGCATAGTTAATATTGGAAAAAATGTTTCGCCCCCTGTAGAAGGAAATAGTTATAGCTGGAGTGACAGGTGAGATAAAATCTACGGATAGAGAAAGCATAAAGAGAGGAATTTAATTCCACTCAGGTGAATTTGATGAAGAAAATGATTTGTTAACCCTGCTGCAAACACACAGGGACACTGTAGCATTACCCGGGGAACAATTAGGGTGTACTAACCTGATTAATCACAAGATTAATGTGTGCACCCAGAAGTGCATTTATTCAAATATGTATACAACTTGTTTAAAATGTAATATTACTTAGATCATTGCAATTTACTATGAATATTATATGTATACAATATTATAATCAATATTATGTACTAATAGATTAGCATATGTTAATGATAATTACTGTCGGAGGACCTCCAGCGCGTGACCGAAAGCAATGTTAGGACTCCATATTATAAATACAATTAATTATGGAAAACATGATAGATAGATAGATAGACAGAGCACCAGGCAAGCCTGGGAATAGGGAAATGAGCTTGCAAGTGGTAAGTGAGGAAATGTTGACAGCCAATACACTGGAAGCAGCAAGTCAGGGATGATATAGGTAGTGTGTCAGCGAGATAAGCATACGAAGACAATGCCCTAGTGACCATACACACACATACACACATACACACAGGTTTCCAGAACATTCCAACAACAGTGTAACACACGTGGCACGACCCCTGCTACACCAGAATTTAGGAAGCAGAGCTCAGAAGGAGGCTAGCTATAGAACCGACAGGTAGTGGAGAGAGTGAACAAGAAGAGAGGTCCAACTAGACTTACTTAGTATATTAAGTCTCTGTAATACATACACTGCTCAACTTAAGATTTTATCTGAATATAATAAATCAAGATCAACTCCCTTTATTCATCTTTAACTCCTACTATAAGAATCGAGAGTCACAACTCCACCCTTCATCTTTCCATTCCGTTCCTGCAACGTCCATCTCAGCAGTTGCTTCAACAAACATGGGATGAGGCTATAGGCACACCTAATGTCTGACTAGCCTTGTATCTCTGACTGGGGCACAAATTGAAAATAATCTGGTTGTTTTTAATGCACCATAGACTCAGTTTTTTCACATCTATCAACCCTACAAAATCTTCCACAGGTATACCCACTAATGTTTAATAATATTCAGCTGAATCACTGCATCATCCTTGAACATGGTTGGGGTTTCATTTACTCGGGACTTATCTTGGAAACATCATGATATATATCTCTTGTAAAATCTCCTTCCAAGAGATTAGGTGTGCTAAGCTGACTCGTTCTTTCTTTTACCAGTGCACACATTGTTAACTCTATACAGGGGTTTTATCCACCCCTGTGTGAGTACAACTCTCATGTGTGTGGAGGCTTTCCAACATACAGCTCTTCTCAATAGGGGTGGATCAAAAGGCTTTTCGTCTCATTAACTTTCAGCTTCTCTTACTGACTTTTCAACCCTCCCCTGTCTACTTCATCACACTGTTGCACCTTTGTCTCTTTTCTATCGCTACTTCAATGGTCACTGCTCCTCTGAACTGTACCTGCATGAATTCGTCCACCTCTACGGCGGGCGCATAGCACCCATCTAGCAGTAAACTCTCCAGCTCCCTTTTCCGTCTAACTCTCTAAAGCAAGAGTTAACTGTTACTCCCAGTCCTTTATTTATGCAATAGCTCATCTCTGGATCTGTCTCCCTCTGTCATGTGTTTCCTGCTTCTTATGATCTCCATTCTTTCAGACGCAGTGTGTCCAGGCATCTCGAAATGATCGAATCTTGAATTTGGCTCTCTCTTGTGTATTGTTTTTCTCTTGGAAGGAACAATAATTGCGGGCTCGTGGCCTCTTTGGGCTCCTTCTTACCACTTGCATAAAACAACAACAACAAACATCAACAAATAAAACAACAAGCAAAAACAACAAACAACAACAAACTAACAATGACAAACAAACAACAAATTAACAACGAAAAACAAACAACAAAACTAACAACGACAACAAACAACAACAAACAAACAACAACAACAATCAACAACAAACTAACAACGACAAACAAACAACAAACTAACAACGACAAACAAACAACAAACATCAATAACAAACAACAAACATCAATAACAAACAACAAACATCAATAAACAAACTATAACAAACAACAAACAACAAAGCAAACAACAAACAACAACAAACTAAAAACAACAGTAACAACAACAACAAACAACCACAACAACAAACAACAAAAAAAAAAAAACAAAAAAAACAAAACAACCACCACAACAAAAAACAACAACAAACAACAAACAATAAAAATATCAGTGGTAATGTCTGCGTGCCATGTCAAGAATACATATTTTCGTCCGTTAAGAAACCTCCCTAACACTTTTTCTTAAGCGATTTAATCTGCTCATTACAGCTTGCTGTCCTCTTCCAACAAGTGTTATAAAAGTCAGCTTCCAATATCGCCATATTCTGCATAAATGACCTTCAACAGAATGTTGGCCAGTCACAAAAAAATAATAAATCGCTAAGGAAGAGGTGTTAGGGTCCCCTCCCGCACCCAGTGAGCATGCGGGCCAAGGTCAGGACCTGAGGGATACACAGGTGTCCGAAAACCGCATTGAGAAATTCCAGTCATGATCCATGTCACCTCGCAAGCAGCGCTCCACCAGCCGGAAGAAATACCTACCTCGAATTTATGGTCACAATATTGAACACATGTACGTGACCTACATACATCACATACACATGCTACCAAGGGACTTACAAATAAAATCCAATTAAACATTTCATTCTCTCTCTCTCTCTCTCTCTCTCTCTCTCTCTCTCTCTCCATTTAATTTATCTATATAGAGCTAACACCATACTCTAGATATTACTCGAATTTCTTTTTTCACTCTAACTTGGCCCAGATTTTCGTCCTTTTGCAGCTTAAGCGTCACGTAACTCTGTGGCGGAGACAATGAATACCGCTCTACACGCTTTCCACAGCACTTCTTCGTGACTAGCATCTTAATCTAGCGTCAGTCTACGAGATGAAAATGAGGAGGTGGTAATTTTAAGCCAGGTAAGAGTTTTAAGAGTATTCAAGATCCCACGTTCCCTGAGGGCCCGCCAGTGACCTTCCTATGATGCAATTCGTCCACAATCCCTCCATCATGTATTTTGTTTTTCTATAGGATCAATATGCCCTTGAAGAAGCCAGCTCTCACACCCTGGCGAGTGACGCCATCCTTCCTGTACTTATCTGACGGTCCAGAATCGCTTTAATTTTTATTCTAGTTAAATTACTAGGAAAGTGAAGGAGCGTTGTGGGTGTGGATGTGATGTGACAGAAAGCGTTAGCAGAATACAATGAAGTGGTTTGGCCATGTGGGGAGGATGGAGAGCTTTGAGGAGACTGACGAGGAGTGCGTATGTGAGTGAGGTGGAGGGGGTGTAAAGAGGAGAAAGGGGAGACCGATGTTGAGGTAAGAGGGAGGGAGATCGAGGATGAGATACAGGAATGGAATAAGAAGCTCTATGAGATGGTGGATGAGTTAGTACAAAAAGGAGTACAAAAGGAAAGCAAACAGCAACGAGACCTTATGGGTACTTTCGAGGCTACTTGTTACAGAGTAGACTATAACTGCGAGATCTAATTCTACATGCTGAAGGATAAGGACGAGGTAAAGCAAAAAGGCTCCCTCGTGCTCTCCAAACCTTCCTGTTAAAACTGGCAGGAAAAAAAGTGAGGAAAAACCAGGAAAAACTGACAGAGAAATTTCATAGGAAAAGACTGAAAGGAAAGGTTACATTCTATAGTACTTAATCTTAAAAGCTACCACTTTGAATAACCTGAAGAGAGTGAAAGCAGTAAAGTGAAATGAATTAATCAAATAATGAATAACTGAGGCAAGACATGTATGGGTACGTTCAGTTAACGGAGTGTCATGTAGCCAAGACATGGAAATTGCACACAGTGCACAGTTCAGTGGTGGTGTGGCAGCCTTGCCTGGTGCATTTAAGGTAGGCAGCAGTCAATCAGGGCCACAGCTCCGTTTACTTCCCACTGAGACATGGAACTTTTCCATGTGAGAGAAGTAAACAAGTTTTCTCTTGACCCCTGTTTGTACATAAAAAATCCCAATAGTGGTCACACGTCCTTTTTTTCTTTTTCTTTATGCGTCCGACTCTGGGCAAGGGCTTTCAGAGTCCTATATCCCAGGGACACTTGCTTATCCCAAGGCCCAGTAGTCCTCCTACACCTCCACATATCACCAATTTGGCGCTAACACCCACCGTCCATATTGAATACAGGCCCTAGGGCTGTCTCATACAGGACTTCTGGTGTATTGGTATTAGCGGGGGTATTATTTACCTGTACATGTTGGCTTGAGTCATCTAGTATGTCAGGAAAGTCTGTTTTTTTTTTTAATGAGAATTCCAAATCCTTTAAAACTGTTCCCTGCCCCAGCCCGGATTCCAACCTGGGTCCATCAGAACTCCAGGCCGCCTCTCCACCCCGATTCAGCCATGCCGCCACTCCCCCCACTTCACTAACAGGGACCCTCAGTGATCCACAGCCCATCACAGGTCGAAAGGGAAGAGTAGTGACCGTCAACTCAGGGCTATCTGTGCATATCCAAGTCTGTTCTTATACTATATTTGCATTTAATAAATTGATCTGGGCACTGAGAGGAAAAAAAAAAAAAAAGCTCATACGAGTATATATACAAGTCGTTTATTCTGCGGCAAACATATTAAACTGCATGTTAGACGACAGACACTGATCCATGCGACCTTTAAAGGTTAGTACTGTGTTATGGCTTACTACATTGGAGGGCAATTTGTTCCATATATTTACAACTCTTTAAAGAAGAAATAGCTTGGCTATCATGCGACTGGAATCGTTTTGCCAATGGCTATTTTGTGCTCATTGCCTCTAGTATAAATCGAATGATCAGCTGTGAAGTATTTATTAACAGTCATGTTATCGTGCCCTTTGAATATTTTAAATACTTGAATTAAATCTCCTCGTAATCTGCGCTAGTTAGGGTGAAGAGATTCAGGGTTTTCTAAACGCTCCTAGTATGGTTCGTTTCTCAAGCTAGGTATCATTTTTTTGGTTCAGGGTTGGTGTTTTTCCTTATTTTTTTGAATAAAAATAAAAAAATAAAACATCAATAGATTTTTATTCATTCAATTTATTTGATTTTTTTATTTATTTGATTTCTCTTGCTTTAATTATACAGCTAATATTTTAAAAGCAATACACTGAATACACTGCTTCAACTTCATGTCCTGCTCTATCTACTGATGGTTGAGGCTGAAAGCTACAGCCCAGAATCCAGATACATCATTGGGTATGTAGCTTGCCTTTGTGTAGAATTACCTGATAGGACCCTTTAAGATCGCCATAGAACGAGTCGCGTACACCCCACGCATGTGCTTACTAGACTTAATGAACGAGGTAGAGATGCAGTGCAGTAAAGCAGGGATGATCGACACACCGCACATTCTAGTAGAATGAGAGTACCTGACACAGTATCAGCTGTGAAAACATCTACACCGACATCAAACAGAGAACAAAATTGATCGCGACCCGAAAGCAGGCAAACAACTAAACGTGTCGAGGGTTCGATCATAAACACCAGGCTACAAGCAGTTTCATAAGTTTTCGTGCAGCCCGAGCAGATCTCGCGCCACAAACATCACTACATATGGGAAGTCACCTCGTAGGTCACAGTCAAGAGATAGGTCCATTCTATGTCATTATTGTGCAAAACCACGACACACAAGGAATGAATACTTTATCAAAACAAAAGAGGATAGACAAAAGACACAAGGATTTGGTCCTTACTGTAGGCATCATAGATGCCAAGGGCACTGGACCAGTAACTGCAAAACAGTAAAAAAAAATTGTGTCTATGTTCAAACTGGGGGAAGACCAAGTCATGACAAAAAACGAACAAACGTAAAGAGAAGCAAGACTAAAATTCACATGGGAGGCATGTTGGGAAATGATTATATCTTGATACCAGCTGCATGTGAGGATCAAAACGTTTCCTTATTTTTAGACACAGGCTCTCGAGTGAACTTAATAAAACAAGAAGAAATAAATAGAATTTTTAAAAATAAGAAGAAAGTAACTTTTCTGGAAGAAGCTGATTTAGATTTATATACGGTAGATGGAAAAAAAAATTACAGTAAAAGGTATGATAAGGTTAAATATCAGTTTCACAGAGACTACACGACCATTCTCTGCATTTTTCTATATCGTTGAAAACTTAGCAATTAAAGCTCATATGTTACTGGGCTTAAGATGCATGAGAGCAGAGAACATAACTTTACTCCCACAAATGAATGGAATAGACTTTGACAATGAATTCATAGAGGAAATACCATCAGAAACCTCACCGATTCGTAAAAGAGAACCAAAAAGAATTGGTAATATTAAAAGCTTAAGCAAACATACACAAACAGATGAGTGTATAGATCCACTCACACCACCAGCCCCAGCCTCCAGAATTAGACACCCAGGTAACAGTGCTGATTCATCAGTTTTTCCCGCCCATCTGACCAATGATTTAGTTATACCACCTAATCCCTATATGAAAGTTACCATTAAGAGCAAATTACGGAATAGTACTGTTTTTGTCTTAGAAGAAATATGTAAAGTAAAGGGATTGTCAGTAGAAAACACATTATGTCAGATGAACGACGAAGGGCAAACTCAGATATTCATAATTAATCACATGAATGGGGAAGTTCAGTTGAAAAAGGGGACTTGCATAGTTAATATTGAAAAATGTTTCGCCCTGTGAAGGAAATAGTTATAGCTGGAGTGACAGGTGAGATAAAATCTACGGATAGAGAAAGCATAAAGAGAATTTAATTCACTCAGGTGAATTTGATGAAGAAAATGATTTGTTAACCCTGCTGGAAACACACAGGGACACTGTAGCATTACCTGGGAACAATTTGGGTGTACTAACCTGATTAATCACAAGATTAATGTGCACCCAGAAATGCATTTATTCAAATATGTATACAACTTGTTTAAAATGTAATATTACTAGATCATTGTAATTTACTATGAATATTATATGTATACAATATTATAATCAATATTATGTACTAATAGATTAGCATATGTCAATGATAATTACTGTCGGAGGACCTCCAGCGCGTGACCGGGCAATGTTAGGACTCCATATTATAAATACAATTAATTATGGAAAACATGATAGATAGATAGATAGACAGAGCACCAGGCAAGCCTGGGAATGGGAAATGAGCTTGCAAGTGTAAGTGAGGAAATGTTGACAATACACTGGAAGCAGCAAGTCAGGGGATGATATAGGTAGTGTGTCAGCGAGATAAGCATACGAACAATGCCTAGTGACCATACACACACATACACACATACACACAAGTTTCTAGAACATTCCAACAACAGTGTAACACACGTGACACGACCCCTGCTACACCAGAATTTAGGAAGCAGAGCTCAGAAGGAGGCTAGCTATAGAACCGACAGGTAGTGGAGAGAGTGAACAAGAAGAGGAGTCCAATTAGACTTACTTAGTATATTAAGTCTCTGTAATACACACACTGCTCAACTTAAGATTTTCTCTGAATATAATAAATCAAGATCAACTCCCTGTATTCATCTTTAACACCTACTATAAGAATCGAGAGTCACAACTCCACCCTTCATCTTTCCATTCGGTTCTTGCAACGTCCATCTCAGCAGTTGCTTCATCAAACATGGGATGAGGCCATGGCACACCTAATGTCTGACTAGCCTTGTATCTCTGACTGGGGTGAAAATAATCTGGTTATTTTTAATGCACCATAGACTCAGTTTTCACATCTATCAACCCTACAAAATCTTCCACAGGTATACCCACTAATGTTTAATAATATTCAGCTGAATCCTGCATCATCCTTGAACATGGTTGGGGTTTCATTTACTCGGGACTTATCTTGGAAACATCATATTATATCTCTTGTAAAATCTCCTTCCAAGAGATTAGGTGTGCTAAGCTGACTCCGTTCTTTCTTTACCAGTGCACAATTGTTGACTCTATACAGGGGTTTTATCCACCCCTGTATGGAGTACAACTCTCATGTGTGTGGAGGCTTTCCACATACAGCTCTTCTCAATAGGGTGGATCAAAGGCTTTTCGTCTCATTAACTTTCCTTCTCTTACTGACTTTTCCACCTCTGTCTCTTCATCACACTGTTGCACCTTTGTCTCTTTTCTATCCCTACTTCAATGGTCACTGCTCCTCTGAACTGTCTGCATGAATTCGTCCACTTCACGGCGGGCGCCAGAGGCACCCATCTAGCAGTAAACTCTCATCCCTTTTCCGTCTAACTCTCTAAAGCAAGAGTTAACTGTTACTCCCAGTCCTTCATTTATGCAACAGCTCATCTCTGGATCTGTCTCCCTCTGTCTGTGTTTCCTGCTTCTTATGATCTCCATTCTTTCAGACGCAGTGTGTCCAGGCATCTCGAAATGATCGAATCTTGAATTTGGCTCTCTCTTGTGTATTGTTTTTCTCTTGGAAGGAACAATATTTGCGGGCTCGTGGCCTTCGGCTCCTTCTTCCTTGCATAAAACAACAACAACAATCATCAACAACAAACAACATGCAAAAACAACAAACAGCAAACAAACAACAACAAACTAACAATGACAAACAAACAACAAACTAACAACGAAACAAACAACAAACTAACAGCAACAACAAACAACAACAAACAAACAACAACAATCAACAACAACAAACTAACAATGACAAACAAACAACAAACTAACAACGACAAACAAACAACAAACTAACAACGACAAACAACAAACAACAAACATCAATAACAAACATCAAACAAGAAAAAACAACAAACAACAACAAACTAACAACAACAGTAACAACAACAACAAACAACCACAACAACAAACAACAAACAAGAAAAAACAACAAAAAACAACAACCACAACAACAAACAACAACAACAAACAACAAACAATAAAAATATCAGTAATGTTTGCGTGCATGTCAAGAATACATATTTTCGTCCGTTAAGAAACCTCCCTAACACTTTTTCTTAAGCGATTTAATCTGCTCATTACAGCTTGCTGTCCTCTTCCGTGTTATAAAAGTCCTTCCAATATCGCCATATTCTGCATAAATGACCTTCAACAGAATGTTGGCCAGTCACAAAAAATAATAAATCGCTAAGGAAGAGGTGTTAGGGTCCCTCCGCACCCAGTGAGCATGCGGGCCAAGGTCAGACAGGGATACACAGGTGTCCGAACACCGCATTGAAATTCCAGTCATGATCCATGTCACCTCGCAAAGCGCTCCACCAGCCGGAAGAAATACTACCTCGAATTTATGGTCACAATCTTGAACACATGTATGTGACCTACATACATACATATACATGCTACAAGGACATACAAATAAAATCCACTATACACATTCTCTCTCTCTCTCTCTCTCTCTCTCTCTCTCTCTCTCTCTCTCTCTCTCTCCATTTAATTTATCTATATAGAGCTAACACCATACTCTAGATATACTCAATTTCTTTTTCACTCTAACTTGGCCCAGATTTTCGTCCTTTTGCAGCTTGCGTCACGTAACTCTGTGGCGGAGACAATAATACCGCTCTACACGCTTTCCACAGCACTTCTTCGTGACTAGCATCTTAATCTAGCGTCAGTCTACGAGATGAAGATGAGGAGATGGTAATTTTAAGCCAGGTAAGAGTTTAAAGAGTATTCAAGTCCCGTTCTCTGAGGGCCGCCAGTGACCTTCCTATGATGCAATTCGTCCACAATCCCTCCATCATGTTTTTGTTTTTCTATAGGATCAATATGCCCTTGAAGAAGCCAGCTCTCACACCCTGCAGTGACGCCATCCTTCCTGTACTTATCTGATGGTCAGAATCGCTAATTTTTATTCTAGTTAAATTACTAGAAGTGAAGGAGCGTTGTGGTGTGGATGTGATGTGACAGAAAGCGTTAGCAGAATACAATGAGGTGGTTTGGCCATGTGGGGAGGATGGAGAGCGAGAGACTGACGAGGAGTGCGTATGTGAGTGAGGTGGAGGGGGGGTAAGGGAAAGGGAGACCGATGATGAGGTGGAGTGGGGAAGAGGGAGGGGGAGATCGAGGATGAGATGCAGGAATGGAATAAGAAGCTCTATGAGATGGTGGGTGAGTTAGTACAAAGGAGTACAAAGGAAAGCAAACAGCAACAGACCTTATGGTACTTTCGAGGCTACTTGTTACAGAGTAGACTATAACTGCGAGATCTAATTCTACATGCTGAAGGATAAGGACGGTAAAGTAAAAAGGCTCCCCCTGCCTCCAAACCTTCCTGTTAAAACTGGCAGGAAAAAGTGAGGAAAAACCGGAAAAACTGACAGGGAAATTTCATAGGAAAGACTGAAAGGAAAAGTTACATTCTATAGTACTTAATCTTAAAGCTACCACTTTGAATAACCTGAAAGTGAAAGCAGTAAAGTAAAATGAATAATCAAATAATGAATAACTAACGCAAGATATGTATGGGTACGTTCAGTTAACGGAGTGTCTGTAGCCAAGTCATGGAAATTGCACAGTGCACAGTTCAGTGGTGGTGTGGCAGCCTTGCCTGGTGCATTTAAGGTAGGCAGCAGTCAATCAGGCCACAGCTCCGTTTACTCCACTGAGACATGGAACTTTTCCATGTGAGAGAAGTAAACAAGTTTTCTCTTGACCCCTGGTATGTAAAAAAAAAATCCCAATAGTGGTCACGTTTTTTTTTTCTTTTTCTTTATGTGTCCGACTCTGGGCAAGGGCTTTCAGGTCCTATATCCCGGGGGCACTAGCTTATCCCAAGGCCCGGTAGTCCTCCTACACCTCCACATGTCACCACTTTGGCGCTAACACCCACCGTCCATATTGAATACAGGCTAGGGCTGTCTCATACAGGACTGGTGTATTGGTATTAGTGTCATGTAGTAACAGGAGAGGTAAAGAATAGTATGGGACTATTTTTATTTGTCTTGGAAATATTAACAAGTCTCTCACACGGAACGAGTATAAGTCCCGGGTAGCTACCTCCTGTCTCGCTATCTGTCTCTCTCTCTCAAATCGCTAAGCCCTTCTCCCGTGACCTGTCTCTAGGATCGCTTGTCCCCTTCTAAACTTTCTTTCCTAAAATCTGGTGTAGCAGGGGTGTGTCACGTGTGTTCCTCGTGGATGGACTAGGTCTTTATTCACGAGAGGACTGCTGACAGCTAACTGCATCATGTCCTTACTGGCCGGGCCGCTGTCGTCAGCTTCCTCAGTGTTAAGAGTGTGTAAGCATGTTTAGCACTGCTCGATTCTCGCAGACACAACACCTTCTCATCATCTGACTCCCTGCTTCTATCTATCTATTTATCTATCTATCTATATATTATGTAGTCTTTACCACACTGCTCGGTCGCGCAAAAATGACGTACCATCGACAGTTAATAGTTCTAATATATTAATACATACTACATACACATTACAATGAACTTACAAGCTAATTAAGTGAAATACATAATATTGTAAAGTAACATAATTGTATGAATATTGTATACATATATTATTCATAGTAAATAGTGATTATTCAGTAATAATACATTTAAACAAGTTGTATACATATTTGAATAAATGCAATGGTTGTTGTATAACACTTTGTAAGACGTGCATGTACAACAGACGTACGCATATAATTGTGCAATGGTAATACTGCTAGGTTATACATTACATATTTGAGTTATCACTTTAGTAATGTCTAATATTTCACCTAACTTGTATGATGATACTGGTAATACAGAATTGTGCTATAATTGTATGACTTATAATATTGTACTAACATTGTGGTACTACATAATTGTAACATTTTATGAATTGTTACAAAATATTGTGTTAATGCATAATTGTGTTGGCCTTATAATTGTAGTTACATTTGTTAATGCAACTCTTACATAAGTGTCTTGGCCTTATAACTGTAAAGTTACATAAAAGTTACAACTTGTTAATGCAACTGTTTTGTCGTTACATAATTGTTACATATCGTTTGTAGGTACGTAATTGTAGTTAAAGTTACATAAAAGTTACATCTTGTTAATGCAACTGTTACATAATTGGCAAAGTGTAACATAATGCAATCGTTTGTCGTTACATAATTGTTACATATCGTTTGTAGGTACATAATTGTAGTTAGTGTAACATAATGCAATCGTTTGTCGTTACATAATTGTTACATATCGATTGTAGTTACATAATTGTAGTTAAAGTTACATAAAAGTTACATCTTGTTAATGCAACTGTCACATAAATTGGTACATATTGTTTGTCGTTACATAATTGTAATAAGTGTAACATAACTGTAATAATTGCAGTCCTAACATATGCTGCGGTCGATGATAGTGATGATGTGCCATCTCACTTGTTTGTGGAGACACAATTTGCTTTTTTGTTTGTAGTTTATGTGGTATTTTGACATATATAGTAACATTTACACTTATTTTCATTTGTTTGTTATGTGATCTTACTTTATTTCTCTTTTTTCTTTCTTACTTTTTTTTTTTGTACGCTTTTTCCATTTTGTTCATGGTTGCATAATTACTGGTTAATTTCCTTGGGATACTTTTTTAAAGTTTAGTTTATATTGCACAGATACTATAAAATGATATTATATAGTCCCATATTTTGTTATTTTATATAAAAAAATATATACATATATACACTATATACAGTATTTACTATACACACTGACTTGTTGTTCACCTGTACCTATCGTGGGTAATATGTGTGTCAGCACTGTGTGGAAATCATTGTCTTCACGATTGTGTTCACTCTTGCTAACGGCATTTGTGTTGGCCATTTTTTTTTTTTCGTAAGTTAATTTATCTGTTTCCACTAGGTAGCTTTAATTAAGAAATGTTTAATACAGTTCTTTTAATCGCTCACTGAGTAACTGTGATTGGATATTTTCTTTATTACTTTGTAGATGTAATAATGTATAGTTGTATATATGAAACACGTATTTTATGTAGGTATAAATGGTAACATTCTTTGGCAGTAAATAAATGTTATAATAAATGAATGAATATATAGTGTCGAATATTTATCGTAGGTGATTATTTAGTGTTTGAGTTATGCAGATAACTGAAGTAAGTATGTGTATTTAAGCTGTAACTATACAGCACGTTTTATATGTTTGTGCAGAAGCTTATTGTCTATCACTGTGTATTGTATGAATGAAGTAACTATGTAACTCACTAATTTTTACCGTGGTGGGAAATGGTGTGAGTGGTGTTGCACGTGGTGATAGCGTTGTCCTTCGCGGGTTGATTGGCGTGTTGTCGTCTCAGCACATGGTGACGTCGGCTTCCCACACTGGTAGCTGTGGTGAGTGAATGAGTAGCGATGAGTAACTTGAGTGAAGACGGGTGAGTAAGACGAGTTGTGAATATGGACTTGGTGTTTTGCTGCTTGTATTGACCTCTTCACACCTGCGTAAGCGTTGGGGGTTGGGTGGATGTAGCAGAGAGAGGAGGGTGAGGTCTGGTGGTTATGAGTTGTGAGTCGTTTCTCACTCTTCGTTTGTTTGTTTGTTTGTTTGTTTGTTTTCTTTCTTTCTTGATGTATTCTTGGTCCTTTTTTCTTGTGATTTACTCGTTGTAGGATGAAGACTGCCGCTTCTTGTAGATACGTGTAGAAGATAATACAGACGACGTAGAGTTGTTAATTGTAGTTGATTGTAGATGGTTGTAGTTCGCTGATTCGTCGTAGAAATTGCAATATTGTATCAATATTTTATTAAACTACTTGCACGGCGTCGTGTGATCTCTTGACCACTGCATCAGCATGATGATCTGGGAGACGGAGGGGGCTGGGTGGAGAGAAGTGTCAGGAGCTGGTTATGTTGTTGGTTGAGAGAGATATTCTTGTTTTCAATCTTGATATTTTGTAGGAATTTAATGTTGATTCGTAGACGAGGTTCGTATACGTTCGCTACTACCAAATGTCATGTAGTGACATTTGGTGGCAGCGGTGGGTATTTTTACGACATGTTGGCGAGTCATCTACTATGTCAGGAAAGTCTGTTTTTTTTATGAAATTCAAATCCTTAAACTGTTCCCTGCCCCAGCCCGGATTCCAACCTGGGTCCATCAGGACTCCAGGCCGCCTCTCCACCGATTCAGCCACCGCCTCCCCCACTTCACTAATAGGGACCCTCAGTGATCCACAGCCCATCACAGGTCGAAAGGAAGAGTAGTGACCGTCAACTCAGGGCTATCTGTGCATATCCAAGTCTGTGCTTATACTATATTTGCATTTAATAAATTGATCTGGGCACTGAGAGGAAAAAAAAAAAAAGCTCACACGAGTATATACAAAAGTCGTTTATTATGGGGCAAACATATTAAACTGGATGTTAGACGACAGACACTGATCCATGCGACCTTTAAAGGTTAGTACTGTGTTATGGCTTACTACATTGGAGGGCAATTTGTTCCATATATTTACAACAATTTTAAAGAAGAAATGCTTGGCTTCATGCGACTGGAATCGTTTGCCAAT
Source organism: Coenobita brevimanus (assembly GCF_032717465.1). Lineage (NCBI taxonomy): Eukaryota > Metazoa > Arthropoda > Malacostraca > Decapoda > Coenobitidae > Coenobita > Coenobita brevimanus. Next base: position 20,050,994 of record NC_136988.1, read on the forward strand.
TATTTTGTGCCCATTGCCTCTAGTATAAATCGAATGATCAGCTGTGAAGTATTTATCAACAGTCATGTTATCGTGCCCTTTGAATATTTTAAATACTTGAATTAAATCTCCTCGTAATCTGCGCTAGTTAGGGTGAAGAGATTCAGGGTTTCTAAACGCTCCTAGTATGGTTCGTGTCTCAAGCTAGGTATCATTTTGGTTCAGGGTTGGTGTTTTTCCTTATTTTTTGAATAAAAATAAAAAATAAAACATCAATGATTTTTATTCATTCAATTTATTTGACTTTTTTATTTATTTGATTTCTCTGCTAATTATACAGCTAATATTTTAAAAGCAGTATACTGAATATTGTTAACTTCATGTCCTGTCTATCTACTGATGGTTGAGGATGAAAGCTACAGCCCAGAATCCAGATACATCATTGGGTATGTAGCTGCCTTGTGTAAATTACCTGATAGGACCCTTAAGATCGCCAAGACGATCGCGTACACCCCACGCATGTGCTTACTAGACTTAATGAACGAGGTAGAGATGCAGTGCAGTAAAGCAGGGATGATCGACACACCCGCACATTCTAGTAGAATGAGAGTACCTGAGACAGTATCAGCTGTGAAAACATCTACACCGACATCAAACAGAGAACAAAATCGATCGCGACCCGAAAGCAGGCAAACAACTAAACGTGTCGAGGGTTCGATCATAAACACCAAGCTACACGCAGTTTCATAAGTTTTCGTGCAGCCCGAGCAGATCTCGCGCCACAAACATCACTACATATGGGAAGTCACCTCGTAGGTCACAGTCAAGAGATAGGTCCATTCTATGTCATTATTGTGCAAAACCACGACACACAAGGAATGAATACTTTATCAAAACAAAAGAGGATAGACAAAAGACACAAGGATTTGGTCCTTACTGTAGGCATCATACATGCCAAGGGCACTGGACCAGTAACTGCAAAACAGTAAAAAAAATTGTGTCTATGTTCAAACTGGGGTAAGACCAAGTCATGACAAAAAACGAACAAACGTAAAGAGAAGCAAGTCTAAAATTCACATGGGAGGCATGTTGGGAAATGAGTGTATCTTGATACCAGCTGCATGTGAGGATCAAAACGTATCCTTATTTTTAGACACAGGCTCTCGAGTGAACTTAATAAAACAAGAAGAAATAAATAGAATTTTTAAAAATAAGAAGAAAGTAACTTTTCTGGAAGAAGCTGATTTAGATTTATATACGGTAGATGAAAACAAAATTACAGTAAAAGGTATGATAAGGTTAAATATCAGTTTCACAGAGACTACACGACCATTCTCTGCATTTTTCTATATCGTTGAAAACTTACCAATTAAAGCTCATATGTTACTGGGCTTAAGATGCATGAGAGCAGAGAACATAACTTTACTCCCACAAATGAATGGAATAGACTTTGACAATGAATTCATAGAGGAAATACCATCAGAACCCTCACCGATTTGTACAAGAGAACCAAAAAGAATTGGTAATATTAAAAGCTTAAACAAACAAACACAAACAGATGAGTGTATAGATCCACTCACACCACCAGCCCCAGCCTCCAGAATTAGAGACCCAGGTAACAGTGCTGATTCATCAGTTTTTCCCGCCCATCTGACCAATGATTTAGTTATACCACCTAATCCCTATATGAAAGTTACCATTAAGAGCAAATTACGGAATAGTACTGTTCTTGTCTTAGTAGAATTATGTAAAGTAAAGGGATTGTCAGTAGAAAACACATTATGTCAGATGAACGACGAAGGGCAAACTCAGATATTCATAATTAATCACATGAATGGGGAAGTTCAGTTGAAAAAGGGGACTTGCATAGTTAATATTGAAAAATGTTTCGCCCCTGTGAAGGAAATAGTTATAGCTGGAGTGACAGGTGATATAAAATTTACGGATAGAGAAAGCATAAAAGAGAATTTAATTCACTCAGGTGAATTTGATGAAGAAAATGATTTGTTAACCCTGCTGGAAACACACAGGGACACTGTAGCATTACCCGGGGAACAATTTGGGTGTACTAACCTGATTAATCACAAGATTAATGTGCACCCAGAAATGCATTTATTCAAATATGTATACAACTTGTTTAAAATGTAATATTACTAGATCATTGCAATTTACTATGAATATTATATGTATACAATATTATAATCAATATTATGTACTAATAGATTAGCATATGTCAATGATAATTACTGTCGGAGGACCTCTAGCGTGTGACCGAGCAATGTTAGGACTCCATATTATAAATACAATTAATTATGGAAAACATGATAGATAGATAGATAGACAGAGCACCAGGCAAGCCTGGGAATGGGAAAAGAGCTTGCAAGTGTAAGTGAGGAAATGTTGACAATACACTGGAAGCAGCAAGTCAGGGGATGATATAGGTAGTGTGTCAGCGAGATAAGCATACGAACAATGCCTAGTGACCATACACACACATACACACATACACACAGGTTTCTAGAACATTCCAACAACAGTGTAACACACGTGACACGACCCCTGCTACACCAGAATTTAGGAAGCAGAGCTCAGAAGGAGGCTAGCTATAGAACCGACAGGTAGTGGAGAGAGTGAACAAGAAGAGGGGTCCAACTAGACTTACTTAGTATATTAAGTCTCTGTAATACATACACTGCTCAACTTAAGATTTTATCTGAATATAATAAATCAAGATCAACTCCCTGTATTCATCTTTAACTCCTACTATAAGAATCGAGAGTCACAACTCCACCCTTCATCTTTCCATTCGGTTCTTGCAACGTCCATCTCAGCAGTTGCTTCAACAAACATGGGATGAGGCTATGGCACACCTAATGTCTGACTAGCCTTGTATCTCTGACTGGGGTGAAAATAATCTGGTTGTTTTTAATGCACCATAGACTCAGTTTTCACATCTATCAGCCCTACAAAATCTTCCACAGGTATACCCACTAATGTTTAATAATATTCAGCTGAATCCTGCATCATCCTTGAACATGGTTGGGGTTTCATTTACTCGGGACTTATCTTGGAAACATCATATTATATCTCTTGTAAAATCTCCTTCCAAGAGATTAGGTGTGCTAAGCTGACTCCGTTCTTTCTTTACCAGTGCACAATTGTTGACTCTATACAGGGGTTTTATCCACCCCTGTGTGGAGTACAACTCTCATGTGTGTGGAGGCTTTCCACATACAGCTCTTCTCAATAGGGTGGATCAAAGGCTTTTCGTCTCATTAACTTTCCTTCTCTTACTGACTTTTCCACCTCTGTCTCTTCATCACACTGTTGCACCTTTGTCTCTTTTCTATCGCTACTTCAATGGTCACTGCTCCTCTGAACTGTCTGCATGAATTCGTCCACCTCAACGGCGGGCGCGTAGCACCCATCTAGCAGTAAACTCTCATCCCTTTTCCGTCTAACTCTCTAAAGCAAGAGTTAACTGTTACTCCCAGTCCTTCATTTATGCAACAGCTCATCTCTGGATCTGTCTCCCTCTGTCTGTGTTTCCTGCTTCTTATGATCTCCATTCTTTCAGACGCAGTGTGTCCAGGCATCTCGAAATGATCGAATCTTGAATTTGTCTCTCTCTTGTGTATTGTTTTTCTCTTGGAGGGACCAATAATTGCGGGCTCGTGGCCTTCGGCTCCTTCTTCCTTGCATAAAACAACAACAACAAACATCAACAACAAACAACAAGCAAAAACAACAAACAACAAACAAACAACAACAAACTAACAATGACAAACAAACAACAAACTAACAACGAAACAAACAACAAACTAACAGCAACAACAAACAACAACAAACAAACAACAACAATCAACAACAACAAACTAACAATGACAAACAAACAACAAACTAACAACGACAAACAAACAACAAACTAACAACGACAAACAAACAACAAACTAACAACGACAAACAACAAACAACAAACATCAATAACAAACAACAAACAAGAAAAAACAACAAACAACAAACATCAATAACAAACAACAAACAAGAAAAACAACAAACAACCACAAACTAAAAACAACAGTAACAACAACAACAAACAACCACAACAACAAACAACAAACAAGAAAAAACAATAAAAACAACAACCACAACAACAAACAACAACAACAAACAACAAACAATAAAAATATCGGTAATGTCTGCGTGCATGTCAAGAATACATATTTTCGTCCGTTAAGAAACCTCCCTAACACTTTTTCTTAAGCGATTTAATCTGCTCATTACAGCTTGCTGTCCTCTTCCGTGTTATAAAAGTCCTTCCAATATCGCCATATTCTGCATAAATGACCTTCAACAGAATGTTGGCCAGTCACAAAAAATAATAAATCGCTAAGGAAGAGGTGTTAGGGTCCCTCCGCACCCAGTGAGCATGCGGGCCAAGGTCAGACAGGGATACACAGGTGTCCGAACACCGCATTGAAATTCCAGTCATGATCCATGTCACCTCGCAAAGCGCTCCACCAGCCGGAAGAAATACTACCTCGAATTTATGGTCACAATATTGAACACATGTATGTGACCTACATACATACATACACATGCTACAAGGACTTACAAATAAAATCCACTATACACATTCTCTCTCTCTCTCTCTCTCTCTCTCTCTCTCTCTCTCTCTCTCTCCATTTAATTTATCTATATAGAGCTAACACCATACTCTAGATATACTCAATTTCTTTTTCACTCTAACTTGGCCCAGATTTTCGTCCTTTTGCAGCTTGCGTCACGTAACTCTGTGGCGGAGACAATAATACCGCTCTACACGCTTTCCACAGCACTTCTTCGTGACTAGCATCTTAATCTAGCGTCAGTCAACGAGATGAAGATGAGGAGATGGTAATTTTAAGCCAGGTAAGAGTTTAAAGAGTATTCAAGTCCCGTTCCCTGAGGGCCGCCAGTGACCTTCCTATGATGCAATTCGTCCACAATCCCTTCATCATGTTTTTGTTTTTCTATAGGATCAATATGCCCTTGAAGAAGCCAGCTCTCACACCCTGCAGTGACGCCATCCTTCCTGTACTTATCTGACGGTCAGAATCGCTAATTTTTATTCTAGTTAAATTACTAGAAGTGAAGGAGCGTTGTGGTGTGGATGTGATGTGACAGAAAGCGTTAGCAGAATACAATGAGGTGGTTTGGCCATGTGGGGAGGATGGAGAGCGAGAGACTGACGAGGAGTGCGTATGTGAGTGAGGTGGAGGGGGGGTAAGGGAAAGGGAGACCGATGCTGAGGTGGAGTGGGGAAGAGGGAGGGGGAGATCGAGGATGAGATGCAGGAATGGAATAAGAAGCTCTATGAGATGGTGGATGAGTTAGTACAAAGGAGTACAAAGGAAAGCAAACAGCAACAGACCTTATGGTACTTTCGAGGCTACTTGTTACAGAGTAGACTATAACTGCGAGATCTAATTCTACATGCTGAAGGATAAGGACGGTAAAGCAAAAGGCTCCCCTGCCTCCAAACCTTCCTGTTAAAACTGGCAGGAAAAAGTGAGGAAAAACCGGAAAAACTGACAGGGAAATTTCATAGGAAAGACTGAAAGGAGAGGTTACATTCTATAGTACTTTATCTTTAAGCTACCACTTTGAATAACCTGAAAGTGAAAGCAGTAAAGTAAAATGAATAATCAAATAATGAATAACTGAGGCAAGACATGTATGGGTACGTTCAGTTAACGGAGTGTCTGTAGCCAAGTCATGGAAATTGCACAGTGCACAGTTCAGTGGTGGTGGGCAGCCTTGCCTGATGCATTTAAGGTAGGCAGCAGTCAATCAGGCCACAGCTCCGTTTACTCCACTGAGACATGGAACTTTTCCATGTGAGAGAAGTAAACAAGTTTTCTCTTGACCCCTGGTACATAAAAAAAAATCCCAATAGTGGTCACGTTTTTTTTTTCTTTTTCTTTATGTGTCCAACTCTGGGCAAGGGCTTTCAGGTCCTATATCCCGGGGGCACTAGCTTATCCCAAGGCCCGGTAGTCCTCCTACACCCCCATATGTCACCACTTTGGCGCTAACACCCACCGTCCATATTAAATACAGGCTAGGGCTGTCTCATACAGGACTGGTGTATTGGTATTAGTGTCATGTAGTAACAGGAGAGGTAAAGAATAGTATGGGACTATTTATATTTGTCTTGGAAATATTGACAAGTCTCTCACACGGAACGAGTATAAGTCCCGGGTAGCTACCTCCCTGTCTCGCTATCTGTCTCTCTCTCTCAAATCGCTAAACCCTTCTCCCGTGACCTGTCTCTAGGATCGCTTGTCCCCTTCTAAACTCTCTTTCCTAAAATCTGGTGTAGCAGGGGTGTGTCACGTGTGTTCCTCGTGGATGGACTAGGTCTTTGTTCACGAGAGGACTGCTAACAGCTAACTGCATCATGTCCTTACTGGCCGCTGTCGTCAGCTTCCTCAGTGTTAAGAGTGTGTAAGCATGTTTAGCACTGCTCGATTCTCGCAGACACAACACCTTCTCATCATCTGACTCCCTGCTTCTATCTATCTATTTATCTATCTATCTATATATTATGTAGTCTTTACCACACTGCTCGGTCGCGCAAAAATGACGTACCATCGACAGTTAATAGTTCTAATATATTAATACATACTACATACACATTACAATGAACTTACAAGCTAATTAAGTGAAATACATAATATTGTAAAGTAACATAATTGTATGAATATTGTATACATATATTATTCATAGTAAATAGTGATTATTCAGTAATAATACATTTAAACAAGTTGTATACATATTTGAATAAATGCAATGGTTGTTGTATAACACTTTGTAAGACGTGCATGTACAACAGACGTACGCATATAATTGTGCAATGGTAATACTGCTAGGTTATACATTACATATTTGAGTTATCACTTTAGTAATGTCTAATATTTCACCTAACTTGTATGATGATACTGGTAATGCAGAATTGTGCTATAATTGTATGACTTATAATATTGTACTAACATTGTGGTACTACATAATTGTAACATTGTATGAATTGTTACAAAATATTGTGTTAATGCATAATTGTGTTGGCCTTATAATTGTAGTTACATTTGTTAATGCAACTCTTACATAAGTGTCTTGGCCTTATAATTGTAGTTAAAGTTACATAAAAGTTACAACTTGTTAATGCAACTGTTTTGTCGTTACATAATTGTTACATATCGTTTGTAGGTACATAATTGTAGTTAAAGTTACATAAAAGTTACATCTTGTTAATACAACTGTTACATAATTGGCAAAGTGTAACATAATGCAATCGTTTGTCGTTACATAATTGTTACATATCGTTTGTAGGTACATAATTGTAGTTAGTGTAACATAATGCAATCGTTTGTCGTTACATAATTGTTACATATCGATTGTAGTTACATAATTGTAGTTAAACTTACATAAAAGTTACATCTTGTTAATGCAACTGTCACATAAATTGGTACATATTGTTTGTAGTTACATAATTGTAATAAGTGTAACATAACTGTAATAATTGCAGTCCTAACATATGCTGCGGTCGATGATAGTGATGATGTGCCATGTCACTTGTTTGTGGAGAGACAATTTGCTTTTTTGTTTGTAGTTTATGTGGTATTTTGGCATATATAGTAACATTTACACTTATTTTCATTTGTTTGTTATGTGATCTTACTTTATTTCTCCTTTTTCTTTCTTACTTTTTTTTTTGTACGTTTTTTCCATTTTGTTCATGGTTGCATAATTACTGGTTAATTTCCTTGGGATACTTTTTTAAAGTTTAGTTTATATTGCACAGATACTATAAAATGATATTATATAGTCCCATATTTTGTTATTTTATATAAAAAATATATACATATATACACTATATACAGTATTAACTATACACACTGACTTGTTGTTCACCTGTACCTATCGTGGGTAATATGTGTGTCAGCACTGTGTGGAAATCATTGTCTTCACGATTGTGTTCACTCTTGCTAACGGCATTTGTGTTGGCCATTTTTTTTTTTCCGTAAGTTAATTTATCTGTTTCCACTAGGTAGCTTTAATTAAGAAATGTTTAATACAGTTCTTTTAATCGCTCACTGAGTAACTGTGATTGGATATTTTCTTTATTACTTTGTAGATGTAATAATGTATAGTTGTATATATGAAACACGTATTTTATGTAGGTATAAATGTAGGATGAAGACTGTCGCTTCTTCTAGGTGCGTGTAGAAGATAATACAGACGACGTAGAGTTGTTAATTGTAGTAGATGGTTGTAATTCGCTGATTCGTCGTAGAAATTGCAATATTGTATCAATATTTTGTTAAACTACTTGCACGGCGTCGTGTGATCTCTTGCCCTCTGCATCAGCATGATGATCTGGGAGACGGAGGGGGCTGGATGGAGAGAAGTGTCAGGAGCTGGTTATGTTGTTGGTTGAGAGAGATATTCTTGTTTTCAATCTTGATATTTTGTAGGAATTTAATGTTGATTCGTAGATGAGGTTCGTATACGTTCGCTGCTACCAAATGTCATGTAGTGACATTTGGTGGCAGCGGTGGGTATTTTTACGACATGTTGGCGAGTCATCTAGTATGTCAGCAAAGTCTGTTTTTTTTTATAAAATTCAAATCCTTAAACTGTTCCCTGCCCCAGCCCGGATTCCAACCTGGGTCCATCAGGACTCCAGGCCGCCTCTCCACCGATTCAGCCACCGCCTCCCCCACTTCACTAACAGGGACCCTCAGTGATCCACAGCCCATCACAGGTCAAAAGGAAGAGTAGTGACCGTCAACTCAGGGCTATCTGTGCATATCCAAGTCTGTGCTTATACTACATTTGCATTTAATAAATTGATCTGGGCACTGAGAGGAAAAAAAAAAAAAAGTTCATACGAGTATATACACAAGTCGTTTATTCTGGAGCAAACATTAAACTGGGGGTTAGACGACAGACACTGATCCATGCGACCTTTAAAGGTTAGTACTGTGTTATGGCTTACTACATTGGAGGGCAATTTGTTCCATATATTTACAACTCTGTTAAAGAAGAAATGCTTGGCTTCATGCGACTGGAATCGTTTGCCAATTATTTTGTGCCCATTGCCTCTAGTATAAATCGAATGATCAGCTGTGAAGCATTTATCAACAGTCATGTTATCGTGAACTTTGAATATTTTAAATACTTGAATTAAATCTCCTCGTAATCTGCGCTAGTTAGGGTGAAGAGATTCAGGGTTTCTAAACGCTCCTAGTATGGTTCGTTTCTCAATCTACGTATCATTTTGGTTCAGGGTTGGTGTTTTTCCTTATTTTTTGAATAAAAATAAAAAATAAAACATCAATGATTTTTATTCATTCAATTTATTTGATTTTTTTATTTATTTGATTTCTCTGCTAATTATACAGCTAATATTTTAAAAGCAGTATACTGAATACTGTTAACTTCATGTCCTGTCTATCTACTGATGGTTGAGGCTGAAAGCTACAGCCCAGAATCCAGATACAACATTGGGTATGTAGCTGCCTTGTGTAAATTACCTGATAGGACCCTTAAGATCGCCAAGACGATCGCGTACACCCCACGCATGTGCTTACTAGACTTAATGAACGAGGTAGAGATGCAGTGCAGTAAAGCAGGGATGATCGACACACCCGCACATTCTGGTAGAATGAGAGTACCTGAGACAGTATCAGCTGTGAAAACATCTACACCGACATCAAACAGAGAACAAAATCGATCGCGACCCGAAAGCAGGCAAACAACCAAACGTGTTGAGGGTTCGATCATAAACACCAGGCTACACGCAGTTTCATAAGTTTTCGTGCACTGGACCAGTAACTGCAAAACAGTAGAAAAAATTGTGTCTATATTCAAATTGGGGGAAGACCAAGTCAAGACAAAAAACGAACATACGTAAAGAAAAGCAAGTCTAAAATTCACATAGGAGGCATGTTGGGAAATGAGTGTATCTTGATACCAGCTGTATGTGAGGATCAAAACATTTCCTTATTTTTAGACACAGGTTCTCGAGTGAACTTAATAAAACAGAAGAAATAAATAGAATTTTTAAAAATAAGAAGAAAGTAACTTTTCTGGAAGAAGCTGATTTAGGTTTATATACGGTAGATGGAAAAAAAAAATTACAGTAAAAGGTATGATAAGGTTAAATATCAGTTTCACAGAGACTACACGACCATTCTCTGCATTTTTCTATATCGTTGAAAACTTAGCAATTAAAGCTCATATGTTACTGGGCTTAAGATGCATGAGACCAGAGAACATAACTTTACTCCCACAAATGAATGGAATAGACTTTGACAATGAATTCATAGAGGAAATACCATCAGAACCCTCACCGATTTGTACAAGAGAACCAAAAAGAATTAGTAATATTAAAAGCTTAAATAAACATACACAAACAGATGAGTGTATAGATCCACTCACACCACCAGCCCCAGCCTCCAGAATTAGAGACCCAGGTAACAGTGCTGATTCATCAGTTTTTCCCGCCCATCTGACCAATGATAGTTATACCACCTAATTCCTATATGAAAGTTACCATTAAGAGCAAATTACGGAATAGTACTGTTCTTGCCTTAGAAGAATTATTTAAAGTAAAGGGATTGTCAGTAGAAAACACATTATGTCACATGAACGACGAAGGGCAAACTCAGATATTCATAATTAATCACATGAATGAGGAAGTTCAGTTGAAAAAGGGGACTTGCATAGTTAATATTGAAAAATGTTTCGCCCCTGTGAAGGAAATAGTTATAGCTGGAGTGACAGGTGAGATAAAATCTACGGATAGAGAAAGCATAAAAGAGAATTTAATTCACTCAGGTGAATTTGATGAAGAAAATGATTTGTTAACCCTGCTGGAAACCCACAGGGACACTGTAGCATTACCCGGGGAACAATTAGGGTGTACTAACCTGATTAATCACAAGATTAATGTGCACCCAGAAGTGCATTTATGCAAATATGTATACAACTTGTTTAAAATGTAATATTACTAGATCATTGCAATTTACTATGAATATTATATGTATACAATATTATAATCAATATTATGTACTAATAGATTAGCATATGTCAATGATAATTACTGTCGGAAGACCTCCAGCGCGTGACCGAGCAATGTTAGGACTCCATATTATAAATACAATTAATTATGGAAAACATGATAGATAGATAGATAGACAGAGCACCAGGCAAGCCTGGGAATAGGAAATGAGCTTGCAAGTGTAAGTGAGGAAATGTTGACAATACACTGGAAGCAGCAAGTCAGGGGATGATATAGGTAGTGTGTCAGCGAGATAAGCATACGAACAATGCCTAGTGACCATACACACACATACACACAGGTTTCCAGAACATTCCAACAACAGTGTAACACACGTGACACGACCCCTGCTACACCAGAATTTAGGAAGCAGAGCTCAGAAGGAGGCTAGCTATAGAACCGACAGGTAGTGGAGAGAGTGAACAAGAAGAGAGGTCCAACTAGACTTACTTAGTATATTAAGTCTCTGTAATACATACACTGCTCAACTTAAGATTTTATCTGAATATAATAAATCAAGATCAACTCCCTGTATTCATCTTTAACTCCTACTATAAGAATCGAGAGTCACAACTCCACCCTTCATCTTTCCATTCGGTTCCTGCAACGTCCATCTCAGCAGTTGCTTCAACAAACATGGGATGAGGCTATGGCACACCTAATGTCTGACTAGCCTTGTATCTCTGACTGGGGTGAAAATAATCTGGTTGTTTTTAATGCACCATAGACTCAGTTTTCACATCTATCAACCCTACAAAATCTTCCACAGGTATACCCACTAATGTTTAATAATATTCAGCTGAATCCTGCATCATCCTTGAACATGGTTGGGGTTTCATTTACTCGGGACTTATCTTGGAAACATCATATTATATCTCTTGTAAAATCTCCTTCCAAGAGATTAGGTGTGCTAAGCTGACTCCGTTCTTTCTTTACCAGTGCACAATTGTTAACTCTATACAGGGGTTTTATCCACCCCTATGTGGAGTAACACTCTCATGTGTGTGGAGGCTTTCCACATACAGCTCTTCTCAATAGGGTGGATCAAAGGCTTTTCGTCTCATTAACTTTCCTTCTCTTACTGACTTTTCAACCTCTGTCTCTTCATCACACTGTTGCACCTTTGTCTCTTTTCTATCGCAACTTCAATGGTCACTGCTCCTCTGAACTGTCTGCATGAATTCGTCCACCTCTACGGCGGGCGCATAGCACCCATCTAGCAGTAAACTCTCATCCCTTTTCCGTCTAACTCTCTAAAGCAAGAGTTAACTGTTACTCCCAGTCCTTCATTTATGCAACAGCTCATCTCTGGATCTGTCTCCCTCTGTCTGTGTTTCCTGCTTCTTATGATCTCCATTCTTTCAGACGCAGTGTGTCCAGGCATCTCGAAATGATCGAATCTTGAATTTGGCTCTCTCTTGTGTATTGTTTTTCTCTTGGAAGGAACAATAATTGCGGGCTCGTGGCCTTCGGCTCCTTCTTCCCTGCATAAAACAACAACAACAAACATCAACAACAAACAACAAGCAAAAACAACAAACAACAAACAAACTAAATATGACAAACAAACAACAAACTAACAACGAAACAAACAACAAACTAACAACGACAACAAACAACAACAAACAAACAACAACAACAATCAACAACAACAAACTAACAACGACAAACAAACAACAAACTAACAACGACAAACAACAAACAACAAACATCAATAACAAACAACAAACATCAATAACAAACAACAAACAAGAAAAAACAACAAACAACAACAAACTAAAAAACACAGTAACAACAACCACAAACAACCACAACAACAAACAACAAACAACAAAAAACAACAACAACCACAACAACAAACAACAACAACAAACAACAAATAATAAAAATATCGGTAATGTCTGCGTGCATGTCAAGAATACATATTTTCGTCCGTTAAGAAACCTCCCTAACACTTTTTCTTAAGCGATTTAATCTGCTCATTACAGCTTGCTGTCCTCTTCCGTGTTATAAAAGTCCTTCCAATATCGCCATATTCTGCATAAATGACCTTCAACAGAATGTTGGCCAGTTACAAAAATAATAAATCGCTAAGGAAGACGTGTTAGGGTCCCTCCGCACCCAGTGAGCATGCGGGCCAAGGTCAGACAGGGATACACAGGTGTCCGAACACCGCATTGAAATTCCAGTCATGATCCATGTCACCTCGCAAAGCGCTCCACCAGCCGGAAGAAATACTACCTCGAATTTATGGTCACAATATTGAACACATGTACGTGACCTACATACATACATACACATGCTACAAGGACTTACAAATAAAATCCACTATACACATTCTCTCTCTCTCTCTCTCTCTCTCTCTCTCTCTCTCTCTCTCTCTCTCTCTCCATTTAATTTATCTATATAGAGCTAACCCATACTCTAGATATACTCAATTTCTTTTTCACTCTAACTTGGCCTAGATTTTCGTCCTTTTGCAGCTTGCGTCACGTAACTCTGTGGCGGGGACAATAATACCGCTCTACACGCTTTCCACAGCACTTCTTCGTGACTAGCATCTTAATCTAGCGTCAGTCTACGAGATGAAGATGAGGAGATGGTAATTTTAAGCCAGGTAAGAGTTTAAAGAGTATTCAAATCCCGTTCCCTGAGGGCCGCCAGTGACCTTCCTATGATGCAATTCGTCCACAATCCCTTCATCATGTTTTTGTTTTTCTATAGGATCAATATGCCCTTGAAGAAGCCAGCTCTCACACCCTGCAGTGACGCCATCCTTCCTGTACTTATCTGACGGTCAGAATCGCTAATTTTTATTCTAGTTAAATTACTAGAAGTGAAGGAGCGTTGTGGTGTGGATGTGATGTGACAGAAAGCGTTAGCAGAATACAATGAGGTGGTTTGGCCATGTGGGGAGGATGGAGAGCGAGAGACTGACGAGGAGTGCGTATGTGAGTGAGGTGGAGGGGGGGTAAGGGAAAGGGAGACCAATGTTGAGGTGGAGTGGGGAAGAGGGAGGGGGAGATCGAGGATGAGATACAGGAATGGAATAAGAAGCTCTATGAGATGGTGGATGAGTTAGTACAAAGGAGTACAAAGGAAAGCAAACAGCAACAGACCTTATGGTACTTTCGAGGCTACTTGTTACAGAGTAGACTATAACTGCGAGATCTAATTCTACATGCTGAAGGATAAGGACGGTAAAGCAAAAAGGCTCCCCCTGCCTCCAAACCTTCCTGTTAAAACTGGCAGGAAAAAGTGAGGAAAAAACGGAAAAATTGACAGGGAAATTTCATAGGAAAGACTGAAAGGAAAGGTTACATTCTATAGTACTTAATCTTAAAGCTACCACTTTGAATAACCTGAAAGTGAAAGCAGTAAAGTAAAATGAATAATCAATTAATGAATAACTGAGGCAAGACATGTATGGGTACGTTCAGTTAACGGAGTGTCTGTAGCCAAGTCATGGAAATTGCACAGTGCACAGTTCAGTGGTGGTGTGGCAGCCTTGCCTGGTGCATTTAAGGTAGGCAGCAGTCAATCAGGCCACAGCTCCGTTTATTCCACTGAGACATGGAAGTTTTCCATGTGAGAGAAGAAAAACAAGTTTTCTCTTGACCCCTGGTACATAAAAAAAAATCCCAATAGTGGTCACGTCTTTTTTTTCTTTTTCTTTATGTGTCCGACTCTGGGCAAGGGATTTCAGGTCCTATATCCCGGGGACTTTTGCTTATCCCAAGGCCCAGTAGTCCTCCTACACCTCCACATATCACCACTTTGGCGCTAACACCCACCGTCCATATTGAATACAGGCTAGGGCTGTCTCATACAGGACTGGTGTATTGGTATTAGCGGGGGTATTTTTACAACATGTTGGCGAGTCATCTAGTATGTCAGGAAAGTCTGTTTTTTTTAATGAAATTCACATCCTTAAACTGTTCCCTGCCCCAGCCCGGATTCCAACCTGGGTCCATCAGGACTCCAGGCCGCCTCTCCACCGATTCAGCCACCGCCTCCCCCACTTCACTAACAGGGACCCTCAGTGATCCACAGCCCATCACAGGTCGAAAGGAAGAGTAGTGACCGTCAACTCAGGGCTATCTGTGCATATCCAAGTCTGTGCTTATACTATATTTGCATTTAATAAATTGATCTGGGCACTGAGAGGAAAAAAAAAAAAAAGCTCATACGAGTATATACACAAGTCGTTTATTCTGGAGCAAACATTAAACTGGGGGTTAGACGACAGCCACTGATCCATGCGACCTTTTAAGGTTAGTACTGTGTTATGGCTTACTACATTGGAGGGCAATTTGTTCCATATATTTACAACTCTGTTAAAGAAGAAATGCTTGGCTTCATGCGACTGGAATCGTTTGCCAATTATTTTGTGCCCATTGCCTCTAGTATAAATCGAATGATCAGCTGTAAAGTATTTATCAACAGTCATGTTATCGTGCCCTTTGAATATTTTAAATACTTGAATTAAATCTCCTCGTAATCTGCGCTAGTTAGGGTGAAGAGATTCAGGGTTTCTAAACGCTCCTAGTATGGTTCGTTTCTCAAGCTACGTATCATTTTGGTTCAGGGTTGGTGTTTTTCCTTATTTTTTGAATAAAAATAAAAAATAAAACATCAATGATTTTTATTCATTCAATTTATTTGATTTTTTTATTTATTTGATTTCTCTGCTAATTATACAGCTAATATTTTAAAAGCAGTACACTGAATACTGTTAACTTCATGTCCTGTCTATCTACTGATGGTTGAGGCTGAAAGCTACAGCCCAGAATCCAGATACATCATTGGGTATGTAGCTGCCTTGTGTAAATTACCTGATAGGACCCTTAAGATCGCCAAGACGATCGCGTACACCCCACGCATGTGCTTACTAGACTTAATGAACGAGGTAGAGATGCAGTGCAGTAAAGCAGGGATGATCGACACACCCGCACATTCTGGTAGAATGAGAGTACCTGAGACAGTATCAGCTGTGAAAACATCTACACCGACATCAAACAGAGAACAAAATCGATCGCGACCCGAAAGCAGGCAAACAACTAAACGTGTCGAGGGTTCGATCATAAACAACAGGCTACACGCAGTTTCATAAGTTTTCGTGCAGCCCGAGCAGATCTCGCGCCACAAACATCACTACATATGGGAAGTCACCTCGTAGGTCACAGTCAAGAGATAGGTCCATTCTATGTCATTATTGTGCAAAACCACGACACACAAGGAATGAATACTTTATCAAAACAAAAGAGGATAGACAAAAGACACAAGGATTTGGTCCTTACTGTAGGCATCATAGATGCCACGGGCACTGGACCAGTAACTGCAAAACAGTAGAAAAAATTGTGTCTATGTTCAAACTGGGGGAAGACCAAGTCATGACAAAAAACGAACAAACGTAAAGAGAAGCAAGTCTAAAATTCACATGGGAGGCATGTTGGGAAATGAGTGTATCTTGATACCAGCTGTATGTGAGGATCAAAACATTTCCTTATTTTTAGACACAGGTTCTCGAGTGAACTTAATAAAACAGAAGAAATAAATAGAATTTTTAAAAATAAGAAGAAAGTAACTTTTCTGGAAGAAGCTGATTTAGATTTATATACGGTAGATGGGAAAAAAATTACAGTAAAAGGTATGATAAGGTTAAATATCAGTTTCACAGAGACTACACGACCATTCTCTGCATTTTTCTATATCGTTGAAAACTTAGCAATTAAAGCTCATATGTTACTGGGCTTAAGATGCATGAGAGCAGAGAACATAACTTTACTCCCACAAATGAATGGAATAGACTTTGACAATGAATTCATAGAGGAAATACCATCAGAACCCTCACCGATTTGTACAAGAGAACCAAAAAGAATTGGTAATATTAAAAGCTTAAACAAACATACACAAACAGATGAGTGTATAGATCCACTCACACCACCAGCCCCAGCCTCCAGAATTAGACACCCAGGTAACAGTGCTGATTCAACAGTTTTTCCCGCCCATCTGACCAATGATTTAGTTATACCACCTAATCCCTATATGAAAGTTACCATTAAGAGCAAATTACGGAATAGTACTGTTTTTGTCTTAGAAGAATTATGTAAAGTAAAGGGATTGTCAGTAGAAAACACATTATGTCAGATGAACGACGATGGGCAAACTCAGATATTCATAATTAATCACATGAATGGGGAAGTTCAGTTGAAAAAGGGGACTTGCATAGTTAATATTGAAAAATGTTTCGCCCCTGTGAAGGAAATAGTTATAGCTGGAGTGACAGGTGAGATAAAATCTACGGATAGAGAAAGCATAAAAGAGAATTTAATTCACTCAGGTGAATTTGATGAAGAAAATGATTTGTTAACCCTGCTGGAAATACACAGGGACACTGTAGCATTACCCGTGGAACAATTTGGGTGTACTAACCTGATTAATCACAAGATTAATGTGCACTCAGAAATGCATTTATTCAAATATGTATACAACTTGTTTAAAATGTAATATTACTAGATCATTGCAATATACTATGAATATTATATGTATACAATATTATAATCAATATTATGTACTAATAGATTAGCATATGTCAATGATAATTACTGTCGGAGGACCTCCAGCGCGTGACCGAGCAATGTTAGGACTCCATATTATAAATACAATTAATTATGGAAAACATGATAGAGAGATAGATAGACAGAGCACCAGGCAAGCCTGGGAATGGGAAATGAGCTTGCAAGTGTAAGTGAGGAAATGTTGACAATACACTGGAAGCAGCAAGTCAGGGGATGATATAGGTAGTGTGTCAGCGAGATAAGCATACGAACAATGCCTAGTGACCATACACACACATACACACATACACACAGGTTTCTAGAACATTCCAACAACAGTGTAACACACGTGACACGACCCCTGCTACACCAGAATTTAGGAAGCAGAGCTCAGAAGGAGGCTAGCTATAGAACCGACAGGTAGTGGAGAGAGTGAACAAGAAGAGAGGTCCAACTAGACTTACTTAGTATATTAAGTCTCTGTAATACATACACTGCTCAACTTAAGATTTTATCTGAATATAATAAATCAAGATCAACTCCCTGTATTCATCTTTAACTCCTACTATAAGAATCGAGAGTCACAACTCCACCATTCATCTTTCCCTTCGGTTCCTGCAACGTCCATCTCAGCAGTTGCTTCAACAAACATGGGATGAGGCTATGGCACACCTAATGTCTGACTAGCCTTGTATCTCTGACTGGGGTGAAAATAATCTGGTTGTTTTTAATGCACCATAGACTCAGTTTTCACATCTATCAACCCTACAAAATCTTCCACAGGTATACCCACTAATGTTTAATAATATTCAGCTGAATCCTGCATCATCCTTGAACATGGTTGGGGTTTCATTTACTCGGGACTTATCTTGGAAACATCATATTATATCTCTTGTAAAATCTCCTTCCGAGAGATTAGGTGTGCTAAGCTGACTCCGTTCTTTCTTTACCAGTGCACAATTGTTGACTTTATACAGGGGTTTTATCCACCCCTGTGTGGAGTACAACTCTCATGTGTGTGGAGGCTTTCCACATACAGCTCTTCTCAATAGGGTGGATCAAAGGCTTTTCGTCTCATTAACTTTCCTTCTCTTACTGACTTTTCAACCTCTGTCTCTTCATCACACTGTTGCACCTTTGTCTCTTTTCTATCGCTACTTCAATGGTCACTGCTCCTCTGAACTGTCTGCATGAATTCGTCCACCTCTACGGCGGGCGCATAGCACCCATCTAGCAGTAAACTCTCATCCCTTTTCCGTCTAACTCTCTAAAGCAAGAGTTAACTGTTCTCCCAGTCCTTCGTTTATGCAACAGCTCATCTCTGGATCTGTCTCCCTCTGTCTGTGTTTCCTGCTTCTTATGATCTCCATTCTTTCAGACGCAGTGTGTCCATGCATCTCGAAATGATCGAATCTTGAATTTGGCTCTCTCTTGTGTATTGTTTTTCTCTTGGAAGGAACAATAATTGCGGGCTCGTGGCCTTCGGCTCCTTCTTCCTTGCATAAAACAACAACAACAAACATCAACAACAAACAACAAGCAAAAACAACAAACAACAAACAAACAACAACAAACTAACAATGACAAACAAACAACAAACTAACAATGAAACAAACAACAAACTAACAGCAACAACAAACAACAACAAACAAACAACAACAATCAACTACAACAAACTAACAATGACAAACAAACAACAAACTAACAACGACAAACAAACAACAAACTAACAACGACAAACAACAAACAACAAACATCAATAACAAGCAACAAACAAGAAAAAACAACAAACAACAAACAAGAAAAAACAACAAACAACAACAAACTAAAAACAACAGTAACAACAACAACAAACAACCACAACAACAAACAACAAACAAGAAAAAACAACAAAAAACGACAACAACCACAACAACAAACAACAAACAATAAAAATATCGGTAATGTCTGCGTGCATGTCAAGAATACATATTTTCGTCCGTTAAGAAACCTCCCTAACACTTTTTCTTAAGCGATTTAATCTGCTCATTACAGCTTGCTGTCCTCTTCCGTGTTATAAAAGTCCTTCCAATATCGCCATATTCTGCATAAATGACCTTCAACAGAATGTTGGCCAGTAACAAAAAATAATAAATCGCTAAGGAAGAGGTGTTAGGGTCCCTCCGCACCCAGTGAGCATGCGGGCCAAGGTCAGACAGGGATACACAGGTGTCCGAACACCGCATTGAAATTCCAGTCATGATCCATGTCACCTCGCAAAGCGCTCCACCAGCCGGAAGAAATACTACCTCGAATTTATGGTCACAATATTGAACACATGTATGTGACCTACATACATACATACACATGCTACAAGGACTTACAAATAAAATCCACTATACACATTCTCTCTCTCTCTCTCTCTCTCTCTCTCTCTCTCTCTCTCCATTTAATTTATCTATATAGAGCTAACACCATACTCTAGATATACTCAATTTCTTTTTCACTCTAACTTGGCCTAGATTTTCGTCCTTTTGCTGCTTGCGTCACGTAACTCTGTGGCGGAGACAATAATACCGCTCTACACGCTTTCCACAGCACTTCTTCGTGACTAGCATCTTAATCTAGCGTCAGTCTACGAGATGAAGATGAGGAGATGGTAATTTTAAGCCAGGTAAGAGTTTAAAGAGTATTCAAGTCCCGTTCCCTGAGGGCCGCCAGTGACCTTCCTATGATGCAATTCGTCCACAATCCCTCCATCATGTTTTTGTTTTTCTATAGGATCAATATGCCCTTGAAGAAGCCAGCTCTCACACCCTGCAGTGACGCCATCCTTCCTGTACTTATCTGACGGTCAGAATCGCTCATTTTTATTCTAGTTAAATTACTAGAAGTGAAGGAGCGTTGTGGTGTGGATGTGATGTGACAGAAAGCGTTAGCAGAATACAATGAGGTGGTTTGGCCATGTGGGGAGGATGGAGAGCGAGAGACTGACGAGGAGTGCGTATGTGAGTGAGGTGGAGGGGGGGTAAGGGAAAGGGAGACCGATGATGAGGTGGAGTGGGGAAGAGGGAGGGGGAGATCGAGGATGAGATGCAGGAATGGAATAAGAAGCTCTATGAGATGGTGGATGAGTTAGTACAAAGGAGTACAAAAGAAAGCAAACAGCAACAGACCTTATGGTACTTTCGAGGCTACTTGTTACAGAGTAGACTATAATTGCGAGATCTAATTCTACATGCTGAAGGATAAGGACGGTAAAGCAAAAAGGCTCCCCCTGCCTCCAAACCTTCCTGTTAAAACTGGCAGGAAAAAGTGAGGAAAAACCGGAAAAACTGACAAGGAAATTTCATAGGAAAGACTGAAAGGAAAGGTTACATTCTATAGTACTTTATCTTTAAGCTACCACTTTGAATAACCTGAAAGTGAAAGCAGTAAAGTAAAATGAATAATCAAATAATGAATAACTGAGGCAAGACATGTATGGGTACGTTCAGTTAACGGAGTGTCTGTAGCCAAGTCATGGAAATTGCACAGTGCACAGTTTAGTGGTGGTGTGGCAGCCTTGCCTGGTGCATTTAAGGTAGGCAGCAGTCAATCAGGCCACAGCTCCGTTTACTCCACTGAGACATGGAACTTTTCCATGTGAGAGAAGTAAACAAGTTTTCTCTTGACCCCTAGTACATAAAAAAAAATCCCAATAGTGGTCACGTTTTTTTTTTCTTTTTCTTTATGTGTCCGACTCTGGGCAAGGGCTTTCAGGTCCTATATCCCGGGGGCACTAGCTTATCCCAAGGCCCGGTAGTCCTCCTACACCTCCACATGTCACCACTTTGGCGCTAACACCCACCGTCCATATTGAATACAGGCTAGGGCTGTCTCATACAGGACTGGTGTATTGGTATTAGTGTCATGTAGTAACAGGAGAGGTAAAGAATAGTATGGGACTATTTTTATTTGTCTTGGAAATATTAACAAGTCTCTCACACGGAACGAGTATAAGTCCCGGGTAGCTACCTCCCTGTCTCGCTATCTGTCTCTCTCTCTCAAATCGCTAAGCCCTTCTCCCGTGACCTGTCTCTAGGATCGCTTGTCCCCTTCTAAACTCTCTTTCCTAAAATCTGGTGTTAGAGGGGTGTGTCACGTGTGTTCCTCGTGGATGGACTAGGTCTTTGTTCACGAGAGGACTGCTGACAGCTAACTGCATCATGTCCTTACTGGCCGCTGTTGTCAGCTTCCTCAGTGTTAAGAGTGTGTAAGTATGTTTAGCACTGCTCGATTCTCGCAGACACAACACCTTCTCATCATCTGACTCCCTGCTTCTATCTATCTATTTATCTATCTATCTATATATTATGTAGTCTTTACCACACTGCTCGGTCGCGCAAAAATGACGTACCATCGACAGTTAATAGTTCTAATATATTAATACATACTACATACACATTACAATGAACTTACAAGCTAATTAAGTGAAATACATAATATTGTAAAGTAACATAATTGTATGAATATTGTATACATATATTATTCATAGTAAATAGTGATTATTCAGTAATAATACATTTAAACAAGTTGTATACATATTTGAATAAATGCAATGGTTGTTGTATAACACTTTGTAAGACGTGCATGTACAACAGACGTACGCATATAATTGTGCAATGGTAATACTGCTAGGTTATACATTACATATTTGAGTTATCACTTTAGTAATGTCTAATATTTCACCTAACTTGTATGATGATACTGGTAATACAGAATTGTGCTATAATTGTATGACTTATAATATTGTACTAACATTGTGGTACTACATAATTGTAACATTTTATGAATTGTTACAAAATATTGTGTTAATGCATAATTGTGTTGGCCTTATAATTGTAGTTACATTTGTTAATGTAACTCTTACATAAGTGTCATGGCCTTATAATTGTAGTTAAAGTTACATAAAAGTTACAACTTGTTAATGCAACTGTTTTGTCGTTACATAATTGTTACATATCGTTTGTAGGTACATAATTGTAGTTAAAGTTACATAAAAGTTACATCTTGTTAATGCAACTGTTACATAATTGGCAAAGTGTAACATAATGCAATCCTTTGTCGTTACATAATTGTTACATATCGTTTGTAGGTACATAATTGTAGTTAGTGTAACATAATGCAATCGTTTGTCGTTACATAATTGTTACATATCGATTGTAGTTACATAATTGTAGTTAAACTTACATAAAAGTTACATCTTGTTAATGCAACTGTCACATAAATTGGTACATATTGTTTGTAGTTACATAATTGTAATAAGTGTAACATAACTGTAATAATTGCAGTCCTAACATATGCTGCGGTAGATGATAGTGATGATGTGCCATGTCACTTGTTTGTGGAGACACAATTTGCTTTTTTGTTTGTAGTTTATGTGGTATTTTGGCATATATAGTAACATTTACACTTATTTTCATTTGTTTGTTATGTGATCTTACTTTATTTCTCTTTTTTCTTTCTTACTTTTTTTTTTTTTGTACGCTTTTTCCATTTTGTTCATGGTTGCATAATTACTGGTTAATTTCCTTGGGATACTTTTTTAAAGTTTAGTTTATATTGCACAGATACTATAAAATGATATTATATAGTCCCATATTTTGTTATTTTATATAAAAAATATATACATATATACACTATATACAGTATTAACTATACACACTGACTTGTTGTTCACCTGTACCTATCGTGGGTAATATGTGTGTCAGCACTGTGTGGAAATCATTGTCTTCACGATTGTGTTCACTCTTGCTAACGGCATTTGTGTTGGCCATTTTTTTTTTCCGTAAGTTAATTTATCTGTTTCCACTAGGTAGCTTTAATTAATAAATGTTTAATACAGTTCTTTTAATCGCTCACTGAGTAACTGTGATTGGATATTTTCTTTATTACTTTGTAGATGTAATAATGTATAGTTGTATATATGAAACACGTATTTTATGTAGGTATAAATGGTAACACTCTTTGGCAGTAAATAAATGTTATAATAAATGAATGAATATATACAGTGTAGAATATTTATCGTTGGTGATTATTTAGTGTTTGAGTTATGCAGATAACTGAAGTAAGTATGTGTATTTAAGCTGTAACTATACAGCACGTTTTATATGTTTGTCCAGAAGCTTATTGTCTATCACTGTGTATTGTATGAATGAAGTAACTATGTAACTCACTAATTTTTACCGTGGTGGGAAATGGTGTGAGTGGTGTTGCATGTGGTGATAGCGTTGTCCTTCGCGGGTTGATTGGCGTGTTGTCGTCTCAGCACATGGTGACGTCGGCTTCCCACACTGGTAGCTGTGGTGAGTGAATGAGTAGCGATGAGTAACTTGAGTGAAGACGGGTGAGTAAGACGAGTTGTGAATATGGACTTGGTGTTTTGCTGCTTGAATTGACCTCTTCACACCTGCGTAAGCGTTGGGGGTTGGGTGGATGTAGCAGAGAGAGGAGGGTGAGGTCTGGTGGTTATGAGTTGTGAGTCGTCTCTCACTCTTCGTTTGTTTGTTTGTTTGTTTGTTTGTTTTCTTTCTTTCTTGATGTATTCTTGGTCCTTTTTTCTTGTGATTTACTCGTTGTAGGATGAAGACTGCCGCTTCTTGTAGGTGCGTGTAGAAGATAATACAGACGACGTAGAGTTGTTAATTGTAGTTGATTGTAGATGGTTGTAGTTCGCTGATTCGTCGTAGAAATTGCAATATCGTATCAATATTTTGTTAAACTACTTGCATGGCGTCGTGTGATCTCTTGACCTCTGCATCAGCATGATGATCTGGGAGACGGAGGGGGCTGGATGGAGAGAAGTGTCAGGAGCTGGTTATGTTGTTGGTTGAGAGAGATATTCTTGTTTTCAATCTTCATATTTTGTAGGAATTTAATGTTGATTCGTAGACGAGGTTCGTATACGTTCGCTGCTACCAAATGTCATGTAGTGACATTTGGTGGCAGCGGTGGGTATTTTTACGACATGTTGGCGAGTCATCTAGTATGTCAGGAAAGTCTGTTTTTTTTATGAAATTCAAATCCTTAAACTGTTCCCTGCCCCAGCCCGGATTCCAACCTGGGTCCATCAGGACTCCAGGCCGCCTCTCCACCGATTCAGCCACCGCCTCCCCCACTTCACTAACAGGGACCCTCAGTGATCCACAGCCCATCACAGGTCGAAAGGAAGAGTAGTGACCGTCAACTCAGGGCTATCTGTGCATATCCAAGTCTGTGCTTATACTATATTTGCATTTAATAAATTGATCTGGGCACTGAGAGGAAAAAAAGCTCATACGAGTATATACACAATTCGTTTATTCTGGGGCAAACATATTAAACTGGATGTTAGACGACAGACACTGATCCATGCGACCTTTAAAGGTTAGTACTGTGTTATGGCTTACTACATTGGAGGGCAATTTGTTCCATATATTTACAACTCTGTTAAAGAAGAAATGCTTGGCTTCATGCGACTGGAATCGTTTGCCAATTATTTTGTGCCCATTGCCTCTAGTATAAATCGAATGATCAGCTGTGAAGTATTTATCAACAGTCATGTTATCGTGCCCTTTGAATATTTTAAATACTTGAATTAAATCTCCTCGTAATCTGCGCTAGTTAGGGTGAAGAGATTCAGGGTTTCTAAACGCTCCTAGTATGGTTCGTTTCTCAAGCAACGTATCATTTTGGTTCAGGGTTGGTGTTTTTCCTTATTTTTTGAATAAAAATAAAAAATAAAACATCAATGATTTTTATTCATTCAATTTATTTGATTTTTTTATTTATTTGATTTCTCTGCTAATTATACAGCTAATATTTTAAAAGCAGTATACTGAATACTGTTAACTTCATGTCCTGTCTATCTACTGATGGTTGAGGCTGAAAGCTACAGCCCAGAATCCAGATACATCATTGGGTATGTAGCTGCCTTGTGTAAATTACCTGATAGGACCCTTAAGATCGCCAAGACGATCGCGTACACCCCACGCATGTGCTTACTAGACTTAATGAACGAGGTAGAGATGCAGTGCAGTAAAGCAGGGATGATCGACACACCCGCACATTCTAGTAGAATGAGAGTACCTGAGACAGTATCAGCTGTGAAAACATCTACACCGACATCAAACAGAGAACAAAATCGATCGCGACCCGAAAGCAGGCAAACAACTAAACGTGTCGAGGGTTCGATCATAAACAACAGGCTACACGCAGTTTCATAAGTTTTCGTGCAGCCCGAGCAGATCTCGCGCCACAAACAACACTACATATGGGAAGTCACCTCGTAGGTCACAGTCAAGAGATAGGTCCATTCTATGTCATTATTGTGCAAAACCACGACACACAAGGAATGAATACTTTATCAAAACAAAAGAGGATAGACAAAAGACACAAGGATTTGGTCCTTACTGTAGGCATCATAGATGTCAAGGGCACTGGACCAGTAACTGCAAAACAGTAGAAAAAATTGTGTCTATGTTCAAATTGGGGGAAGACCAAGTCATGACAAAAAACGAACAAACGTAAAGAAAAGCAAGTCTAAAATTCACATAGGAGGCATGTTGGGAAATGAGTGTATCTTGATACCAGCTGTATGTGAGGATCAAAACATTTCCTTATTTTTAGACACAGGTTCTCGAGTGAACTTAATAAAACAGAAGAAATAAATAGAATTTTTAAAAATAAGAAGAAAGTAACTTTTCTGGAAGAAGCTGATTTAGATTTATATACGGTAGATGGAAAAAAAAATTACAGTAAAAGGTATGATAACGTTAAATATCAGTTTCACAGAGACTACACGACCATTCTCTGCATTTTTCTATATCGTTGAAAACTTAGCAATTAAAGCTCATATGTTACTGGGCTTAAGATGCATGAGAGCAGAGAACATAACTTTACTCCCACAAATGAATGGAATAGACTTTGACAATGAATTCATAGAGGAAATACCATCAGAACCCTCACCGATTTGTACAAGAGAACCAAAGAGAATTGGTAATATTAAAAGCTTAAATAAACATACACAAACAGATGAGTGTATAGATCCATTCACACCACCAGCCCCAGCCTCCAGAATTAGAGACCCAGGTAACAGTGCTGATTCATCAGTTTTTCCCGCCCATCTGACCAATGATAGTTATACCACCTAATTCCTATATGAAAGTTACCATTAAGAGCAAATTACGGAATAGTACTGTTCTTGTCTTAGAAGAATTATGTAAAGTAAAGGGATTGTCAGTAGAAAACACATTATGTCAGATGAACGACGAAGGGCAAACTCAGATATTCATAATTAATCACATGAATGGGGAAGTTCAGTTGAAAAAGGGGACTTGCATAGTTAATATTGAAAAATGTTTCGCCCCTGTGAAGGAAATAGTTATAGCTGGAGTGACAGGTGAGATAAAATCTACGGATAGAGAAAGCATAAAAGAGAATTTAATTCACTCAGGTGAATTTGATGAAGAAAATGATTTGTTAACCCTGCTGGAAACACACAGGGACACTGTAGCATTACCCGGGGAACAATTAGGGTGTACTAACCTGATAAATCACAAGATTAATGTGCACCCAGAAGTGCAAATATGTATACAACTTGTTTAAAATGTAATATTACTAGATCATTGCAATTTACTATGAATATTATATGTATACAATATTATAATCAATATTATGTACTAATAGATTAGCATATGTCAATGATAATTACTGTCGGAGGACCTCCAGCGCGTGACCGAGCAATGTTAGGACTCCATATTATAAATACAATTAATTATGGAAAACATGATAGATAGATAGATAGACAGAGCACCAGGCAAGCCTGGGAATGGGAAATGAGCTTGCAAGTGTAAGTGAGGAAATGTTGACAATACACTGGAAGCAGCAAGTCAGGGGATGATATAGGTAGTGTGTCAGCGAGATAAGCATACGAACAATGCCTAGTGACCATACACACACATACACACATACACACAGGTTTCTAGAACATTCCAACAACAGTGTAACACACGTGACACGACCCCTGCTACACCAGAATTTAGGAAGCAGAGCTCAGAAGGAGGCTAGCTATAGAACCGACAGGTAGTGGAGAGAGTGAACAAGAAGAGAGGTCCAACTAGACTTACTTAGTATATTAAGTCTCTGTAATACATACACTGCTCAACTTAAGATTTTATCTGAATATAATAAATCAAGATCAACTCCCTGTATTCATCTTTAACTCCTACTATAAGAATCGAGAGTCACAACTCCACCCTTCATCTTTCCATTCGGTTCCTGCAACGTCCATCTCAGCAGTTGCTTCAACAAACATGGGATGAGGCTATGGCACACCTAATGTCTGACTAGCCTTGTATCTCTGACTTGGGTGAAAATAATCTGGTTGTTTTTAATGCACCATAGACTCAGTTTTCACATCTATCAACCCTACAAAATCTTCCACAGGTATACCCACTAATGTTTAATAATATTCAGCTGAATCCTGCATCATCCTTGAACATGGTTGGGGTTTCATTTACTCGGGACTTATCTTGGAAACATCATATTATATCTCTTGTAAAATCTCCTTCCAAGAGATTATGTGTGCTAAGCTGACTCCGTTCTTTCTTTACCAGTGCACAATTGTTAACTCTATACAGGGGTTTTATCCACCCCTGTGTGGAGTACAACTCTCATGTGTGTGGAGGCTTTCCACATACAGCTCTTCTCAATAGGGTGGATCAAAGGCTTTTCGTCTCATTAACTTTCCTTCTCTTACTGACTTTTCAACCTCTGTCTCTTCATCACACTGTTGCACCTTTGTCTCTTTTCTATCGCTACTTCAATGGTCACTGCTCCTCTGAACTGTCTGCATGAATTCGTCCACCTCTACGGCGGGCGCATAGCACCCATCTAGCAGTAAACTCTCATCCCTTTTCCGTCTAACTCTCTAAAGCAAGAGTTAACTGTTACTCCCAGTCCTTCATTTATGCAACAGCTCATCTCTGGATCTGTCTCCCTCTGTCTGTGTTTCCTGCTTCTTATGATCTCCATTCTTTCAGACGCAGTGTGTCCAAGCATCTCGAAATGATCGAATCTTGAATTTGGCTCTCTCTTGTGTATTGTTTTTCTCTTGGAAGGAACAATAATTGCGGGCTCGTGGCCTACGGCTCCTTCTTCCTTCCATAAAACAACAACAACAAACATCAACAACAAACAACAAGCAAAAACAACAAACAACAACAAACTAACAATGACAAACAAACAACAAACTAACAATGAAACAAACAACAAACTAACAACGACAACAAACAACAACAAACAAACAACAACAATCAACAACAACAAACTAACAACGACAAACAAACAACAAACTAACAACGACAAACAACAAACAACAAACTAACAACGACAAACAGCAAACAACAAACTAACAACGACAAACAACAAACAACAAACATCAATAACAAACAACAAACATCAATAACAAACAACATACAAGAAAAAACAACAAACAACAACAAACTAAAAACAACAGTAACAACAACAACAAACAACCACAACAACAAACAACAAACAAGAAAAACCAACAAAAAACAACAACCACAACAACAAACAACAACAACAAACAACAAACAATAAAAATATCGGTAATGTCTGCGTGCATGTCAAGAATACATATTTTCGTCCGTTAAGAAACCTCCCTAACACTTTTTCTTAAGCGATTTAATCTGCTCATTACAGCTTGCTGTCCTCTTCCGTGTTATAAAAGTCCTTCCAATATCGCCATATTCTGCATAAATGACCTTCAACAGAATGTTGGCCAGTCACAAAAAATAATAAATCGCTAAGGAAGAGGTGTTAGGGTCCCTCCGCACCCAGTGAGCATGCGGGCCAAGGTCAGACAGGGATACACAGGTGTCCGAACACCGCATTGAAATTCCAGTCATGATCCATGTCACCTCGCAAAGCGCTCCACCAGCCGGAAGAAATACTACCTCGAATTTATGGTCACAATATTGAACACATGTACGTGACCTACATACATACATACACATGCTACAAGGACTTACAAATAAAATCCACTACACACATTCTCTCTCTCTCTCTCTCTCTCTCTCTCTCTCTCTCTCTCTCTCTCTCTCTCTCTCTCTCTCCATTTAATTTATCTATATAGAGCTAACACCATACTCTAGATATACTCAATTTCTTTTTCACTCTAACTTGGCCCAGATTTTCGTCCTTTTGCAGCTTGCGTCACATAACTCTGTGGCGGAGACAATAATACCGCTCTACACGCTTTCCACAGCACTTCTTCGTGACTAGCATCTTAATCTAGCGTCAGTCTACGAGATGAAGATGAGGAGATGGTAATTTTAAGCCAGGTAAGAGTTTAAAGAGTATTCAAGTCCCGTTCCCTGAGGGCCGCCAGTGACCTTCCTATGATGCAATTCGTCCACAATCCCTCCATCATGTTTTTGTTTTTCTATAGGATCAATATGCCCTTGAAGAAGCCAGCTCTCACACCCTGCAGTGACGCCATCCTTCCTGTACTTATCTGACGGTCAGAATCGCTCATTTTTATTCTAGTTAAATTACTAGAAGAGAAGGAGCGTTGTGGTGTGGATGTGATGTGACAGAAAGCGTTAGCAGAATACAATGAGGTGGTTTGGCCATGTGGGGAGGATGGAGAGCGAGAGATTGACGAGGAGTGCGTATGTGAGTGAGGTGGAGGGGGGGTAAGGGAAAGGGAGACCGATGATGAGGTGGAGTGGGGAAGAGGGAGGGGGAGATCGAGGATGAGATGCAGGAATGGAATAACAAGCTCTATGAGATGGTGGATGAGTTAGTACAAAGGAGTACAAAAGAAAGCAAACAGCAACAGACCTTATGGTACTTTCGAGGCTACTTGTTACAGAGTAGACTATAATTGCGAGATCTAATTCTACATGCTGAAGGATAAGGACGGTAAAGCAAAAAGGCTCCCCTGCCTCCAAACCTTCCTGTTAAAACTGGCAGGAAAAAGTGAGGAAAAACCGGAAAAACTGACAAGGAAATTTCATAGGAAAGACTGAAAGGAAAGGTTACATTCTATAGTACTTTATCTTTAAGCTACCACTTTGAATAACCTGAAAGTGAAAGCAGTAAAGTAAAATGAATAATCAAATAATGAATAACTGAGGCAAGACATGTATGGGTACGTTCAGTTAACGGAGTGTCTGTAGCCAAGTCATGGAAATTGCACAGTGCACAGTTTAGTGGTGGTGTGGCAGCCTTGCCTGGTGCATTTAAGGTAGGCAGCAGTCAATCAGGCCACAGCTCCGTTTACTCCACTGAGACATGGAACTTTTCCATGTGAGAGAAGTAAACAAGTTTTCTCTTGACCCCTAGTACATAAAAAAATCCCAATAGTGGTCACGTTTTTTTTTTCTTTTTCTTTATGTGTCCGACTCTGGGCAAGGGCTTTCAGGTCCTATATCCCGGGGGCACTAGCTTATCCCAAGGCCCGGTAGTCCTCCTACACCTCCACATGTCACCACTTTGGCGCTAACACCCACCGTCCATATTGAATACAGGCTAGGGCTGTCTCATACAGGACTGGTGTATTGGTATTAGTGTCATGTAGTAACAGGAGAGGTAAAGAATAGTATGGGACTATTTTTATTTGTCTTGGAAATATTAACAAGTCTCTCACACGCAACGAGTATAAGTCCCGGGTAGCTACCTCCCTGTCTCGCTATCTGTCTCTCTCTCTCAAATCGCTAAGCCCTTCTCCCGTGACCTGTCTCTAGGATCGCTTGTCCCCTTCTAAACTCTCTTTCCTAAAATCTGGTGTTAGAGGGGTGTGTCACGTGTGTTCCTCGTGGATGGACTAGGTCTTTGTTCACGAGAGGACTGCTGACAGCTAACTGCATCATGTCCTTACTGGCCGCTGTTGTCAGCTTCCTCAGTGTTAAGAGTGTGTAAGTATGTTTAGCACTGCTCGATTCTCGCAGACACAACACCTTCTCATCATCTGACTCCCTGCTTCTATCTATCTATTTATCTATCTATCTATATATTATGTAGTCTTTACCACACTGCTCGGTCGCGCAAAAATGACGTACCATCGACAGTTAATAGTTCTAATATATTAATACATACTACATACACATTACAATGAACTTACAAGCTAATTAAGTGAAATACATAATATTGTAAAGTAACATAATTGTATGAATATTGTATACATATATTATTCATAGTAAATAGTGATTATTCAGTAATAATACATTTAAACAAGTTGTATACATATTTGAATAAATGCAATGGTTGTTGTATAACACTTTGTAAGACGTGCATGTACAACAGACGTACGCATATAATTGTGCAATGGTAATACTGCTAGGTTATACATTACATATTTGAGTTATCACTTTAGTAATGTCTAATATTTCACCTAACTTGTATGATGATACTGGTAATACAGAATTGTGCTATAATTGTATGACTTATAATATTGTACTAACATTGTGGTACTACATAATTGTAACATTTTATGAATTGTTACAAAATATTGTGTTAATGCATAATTGTGTTGGCCTTATAATTGTAGTTACATTTGTTAATGTAACTCTTACATAAGTGTCATGGCCTTATAATTGTAGTTAAAGTTACATAAAAGTTACAACTTGTTAATGCAACTGTTTTGTCGTTACATAATTGTTACATATCGTTTGTAGGTACATAATTGTAGTTAAAGTTACATAAAAGTTACATCTTGTTAATGCAACTGTTACATAATTGGCAAAGTGTAACATAATGCAATCCTTTGTCGTTACATAATTGTTACATATCGTTTGTAGGTACATAATTGTAGTTAGTGTAACATAATGCAATCGTTTGTCGTTACATAATTGTTACATATCGAT
This sequence comes from Coenobita brevimanus, assembly GCF_032717465.1. NCBI lineage: Eukaryota > Metazoa > Arthropoda > Malacostraca > Decapoda > Coenobitidae > Coenobita > Coenobita brevimanus. Next base: position 20,083,531 of record NC_136988.1, read on the forward strand.
TGTAGTTACATAATTGTAGTTAAACTTACATAAAAGTTACATCTTGTTAATGCAACTGTCACATAAATTGGTACATATTGTTTGTAGTTACATAATTGTAATAAGTGTAACATAACTGTAATAATTGCAGTCCTAACATATGCTGCGGTAGATGATAGTGATGATGTGCCATGTCACTTGTTTGTGGAGACACAATTTGCTTTTTTGTTTGTAGTTTATGTGGTATTTTGGCATATATAGTAACATTTACACTTATTTTCATTTGTTTGTTATGTGATCTTACTTTATTTCTCTTTTTTCTTTCTTACTTTTTTTTTTTTGTACGCTTTTTCCATTTTGTTCATGGTTGCATAATTACTGGTTAATTTCCTTGGGATACTTTTTTAAAGTTTAGTTTATATTGCACAGATACTATAAAATGATATTATATAGTCCCATATTTTGTTATTTTATATAAAAAATATATACATATATACACTATATACAGTATTAACTATACACACTGACTTGTTGTTCACCTGTACCTATCGTGGGTAATATGTGTGTCAGCACTGTGTGGAAATCATTGTCTTCACGATTGTGTTCACTCTTGCTAACGGCATTTGTGTTGGCCATTTTTTTTTTTTTCCGTAAGTTAATTTATCTGTTTCCACTAGGTAGCTTTAATTAATAAATGTTTAATACAGTTCTTTTAATCGCTCACTGAGTAACTGTGATTGGATATTTTCTTTATTACTTTGTAGATGTAATAATGTATAGTTGTATATATGAAACACGTATTTTATGTAGGTATAAATGGTAACACTCTTTGGCAGTAAATAAATGTTATAATAAATGAATGAATATATACAGTGTAGAATATTTATCGTTGGTGATTATTTAGTGTTTGAGTTATGCAGATAACTGAAGTAAGTATGTGTATTTAAGCTGTAACTATACAGCACGTTTTATATGTTTGTCCAGAAGCTTATTGTCTATCACTGTGTATTGTATGAATGAAGTAACTATGTAACTCACTAATTTTTACCGTGGTGGGAAATGGTGTGAGTGGTGTTGCATGTGGTGATAGCGTTGTCCTTCGCGGGTTGATTGGCGTGTTGTCGTCTCAGCACATGGTGACGTCGGCTTCCCACACTGGTAGCTGTGGTGAGTGAATGAGTAGCGATGAGTAACTTGAGTGAAGACGGAGTGAGTAAGACGAGTTGTGAATATGGACTTGGTGTTTTGCTGCTTGAATTGACCTCTTCACACCTGCGTAAGCGTTGGGGGTTGGGTGGATGTAGCAGAGAGAGGAGGGTGAGGTCTGGTGGTTATGAGTTGTGAGTCGTCTCTCACTCTTCGTTTGTTTGTTTGTTTGTTTGTTTGTTTTCTTTCTTTCTTGATGTATTCTTGGTCCTTTTTTCTTGTGATTTACTCGTTGTAGGATGAAGACTGCCGCTTCTTGTAGGTGCGTGTAGAAGATAATACAGACGACGTAGAGTTGTTAATTGTAGTTGATTGTAGATGGTTGTAGTTCGCTGATTCGTCGTAGAAATTGCAATATCGTATCAATATTTTGTTAAACTACTTGCATGGCGTCGTGTGATCTCTTGACCTCTGCATCAGCATGATGATCTGGGAGACGGAGGGGGCTGGATGGAGAGAAGTGTCAGGAGCTGGTTATGTTGTTGGTTGAGAGAGATATTCTTGTTTTCAATCTTCATATTTTGTAGGAATTTAATGTTGATTCGTAGACGAGGTTCGTATACGTTCGCTGCTACCAAATGTCATGTAGTGACATTTGGTGGCAGCGGTGGGTATTTTTACGACATGTTGGCGAGTCATCTAGTATGTCAGGAAAGTCTGTTTTTTTTATGAAATTCAAATCCTTAAACTGTTCCCTGCCCCAGCCCGGATTCCAACCTGGGTCCATCAGGACTCCAGGCCGCCTCTCCACCGATTCAGCCACCGCCTCCCCCACTTCACTAACAGGGACCCTCAGTGATCCACAGCCCATCACAGGTCGAAAGGAAGAGTAGTGACCGTCAACTCAGGGCTATCTGTGCATATCCAAGTCTGTGCTTATACTATATTTGCATTTAATAAATTGATCTGGGCACTGAGAGGAAAAAAAAAAAAAGCTCATACGAGTATATACACAATTCGTTTATTCTGGGGCAAACATATTAAACTGGATGTTAGACGACAGACACTGATCCATGCGACCTTTAAAGGTTAGTACTGTGTTATGGCTTACTACATTGGAGGGCAATTTGTTCCATATATTTACAACTCTGTTAAAGAAGAAATGCTTGGCTTCATGCGACTGGAATCGTTTGCCAATTATTTTGTGCCCATTGCCTCTAGTATAAATCGAATGATCAGCTGTGAAGTATTTATCAACAGTCATGTTATCGTGCCCTTTGAATATTTTAAATACTTGAATTAAATCTCCTCGTAATCTGCGCTAGTTAGGGTGAAGAGATTCAGGGTTTCTAAACGCTCCTAGTATGGTTCGTTTCTCAAGCTAGGTATCATTTTGGTTCAGGGTTGGTGTTTTTCCTTATTTTTTGAATAAAAATAAAAAATAAAACATCAATGATTTTTATTCATTCAATTTATTTGATTTTTTTATTTATTTGATTTCTCTGCTAATTATACAGCTAATATTTTAAAAGCAGTATACTGAATACTGTTAACTTCATGTCCTGTCTATCTACTGATGGTTGAGGCTGAAAGCTACAGCCCAGAATCCAGATACATCATTGGGTATGTAGCTGCCTTGTGTAAATTACCTGATAGGACCCTTAAGATCGCCAAGACGATCGCGTACACCCCACGCATGTGCTTACTAGACTTAATGAACGAGGTAGAGATGCAGTGCAGTAAAGCAGGGATGATCGACACACCCGCACATTCTAGTAGAATGAGAGTACCTGAGACAGTATCAGCTGTGAAAACATCTACACCGACATCAAACAGAGAACAAAATCGATCGCGACCCGAAAGCAGGCAAACAACTAAACGTGTCGAGGGTTCGATCATAAACAACAGGCTACACGCAGTTTCATAAGTTTTCGTGCAGCCCGAGCAGATCTCGCGCCACAAACAACACTACATATGGGAAGTCACCTCGTAGGTCACAGTCAAGAGATAGGTCCATTCTATGTCATTATTGTGCAAAACCACGACACACAAGGAATGAATACTTTATCAAAACAAAAGAGGATAGACAAAAGACACAAGGATTTGGTCCTTACTGTAGGCATCATAGATGCCAAGGGCACTGGACCAGTAACTGCAAAACAGTAGAAAAAATTGTGTCTATGTTCAAATTGGGGGAAGACCAAGTCATGACAAAAAACGAACAAACGTAAAGAAAAGCAAGTCTAAAATTCACATAGGAGGCATGTTGGGAAATGAGTGTATCTTGATACCAGCTGTATGTGAGGATCAAAACATTTCCTTATTTTTAGACACAGGTTCTCGAGTGAACTTAATAAAACAGAAGAAATAAATAGAATTTTTAAAAATAAGAAGAAAGTAACTTTTCTGGAAGAAGCTGATTTAGATTTATATACGGTAGATGGAAAAAAAAAATTACAGTAAAAGGTATGATAAGGTTAAATATCAGTTTCACAGAGACTACACGACCGTTCTCTGCATTTTTCTATATCGTTGAAAACTTAGCAATTAAAGCTCATATGTTACTGGGCTTAAGATGCATGAGAGCAGAGAACATAACTTTACTCCCACAAATGAATGGAATAGACTTTGACAATGAATTCATAGAGGAAATACCATCAGAACCCTCACCGATTTGTACAAGAGAACCAAAGAGAATTGGTAATATTAAAAGCTTAAATAAACATACACAAACAGATGAGTGTATAGATCCACTCACACCACCAGCCCCAGCCTCCAGAATTAGAGACCCAGGTAACAGTGCTGATTCATCAGTTTTTCCCGCCCATCTGACCAATGATAGTTATACCACCTAATTCCTATATGAAAGTTACCATTAAGAGCAAATTACGGAATAGTACTGTTCTTGTCTTAGAAGAATTATGTAAAGTAAAGGGATTGTCAGTAGAAAACACATTATGTCAGATGAACGACGAAGGGCAAACTCAGATATTCATAATTAATCACATGAATGGGGAAGTTCAGTTGAAAAAGGGGACTTGCATAGTTAATATTGAAAAATGTTTCGCCCCTGTGAAGGAAATAGTTATAGCTGGAGTGACAGGTGAGATAAAATCTACGGATAGAGAAAGCATAAAAGAGAATTTAATTCACTCAGGTGAATTTGATGAAGAAAATGATTTGTTAACCCTGCTGGAAACACACAGGGACACTGTAGCATTACCCGGGGAACAATTAGGGTGTACTAACCTGATAAATCACAAGATTAATGTGCACCCAGAAGTGCAAATATGTATACAACTTGTTTAAAATGTAATATTACTAGATCATTGCAATTTACTATGAATATTATATGTATACAATATTATAATCAATATTATGTACTAATAGATTAGCATATGTCAATGATAATTACTGTCGGAGGACCTCCAGCGCGTGACCGAGCAATGTTAGGACTCCATATTATAAATACAATTAATTATGGAAAACATGATAGATAGATAGATAGGCAGAGCACCAGGCAAGCCTGGGAATGGGAAATGAGCTTGCAAGTGTAAGTGAGGAAATGTTGACAATACACTGGAAGCAGCAAGTCAGGGGATGATATAGGTAGTGTGTCAGCGAGATAAGCATACGAACAATGCCTAGTGACCATACACACACATACACACATACACACAGGTTTCTAGAACATTCCAACAACAGTGTAACACACGTGACACGACCCCTGCTACACCAGAATTTAGGAAGCAGAGCTCAGAAGGAGGCTAGCTATAGAACCGACAGGTAGTGGAGAGAGTGAACAAGAAGAGAGGTCCAACTAGACTTACTTAGTATATTAAGTCTCTGTAATACATACACTGCTCAACTTAAGATTTTATCTGAATATAATAAATCAAGATCAACTCCCTGTATTCATCTTTAACTCCTACTATAAGAATCGAGAGTCACAACTCCACCCTTCATCTTTCCATTCGGTTCCTGCAACGTCCATCTCAGCAGTTGCTTCAACAAACATGGGATGAGGCTATGGCACACCTAATGTCTGACTAGCCTTGTATCTCTGACTTGGGTGAAAATAATCTGGTTGTTTTTAATGCACCATAGACTCAGTTTTCACATCTATCAACCCTACAAAATCTTCCACAGGTATACCCACTAATGTTTAATAATATTCAGCTGAATCCTGCATCATCCTTGAACATGGTTGGGGTTTCATTTACTCGGGACTTATCTTGGAAACATCATATTATATCTCTTGTAAAATCTCCTTCCAAGAGATTATGTGTGCTAAGCTGACTCCGTTCTTTCTTTACCAGTGCACAATTGTTAACTCTATACAGGGGTTTTATCCACCCCTGTGTGGAGTACAACTCTCATGTGTGTGGAGGCTTTCCACATACAGCTCTTCTCAATAGGGTGGATCAAAGGCTTTTCGTCTCATTAACTTTCCTTCTCTTACTGACTTTTCAACCTCTGTCTCTTCATCACACTGTTGCACCTTTGTCTCTTTTCTATCGCTACTTCAATGGTCACTGCTCCTCTGAACTGTCTGCATGAATTCGTCCACCTCTACGGCAGGCGCATAGCACCCATCTAGCAGTAAACTCTCATCCCTTTTCCGTCTAACTCTCTAAAGCAAGAGTTAACTGTTACTCCCAGTCCTTCATTTATGCAACAGCTCATCTCTGGATCTGTCTCCCTCTGTCTGTGTTTCCTGCTTCTTATGATCTCCATTCTTTCAGACGCAGTGTGTCCAGGCATCTCGAAATGATCGAATCTTGAATTTGGCTCTCTCTTGTGTATTGTTTTTCTCTTGGAAGGAACAATAATTGCGGGCTCGTGGCCTACGGCTCCTTCTTCCTTGCATAAAACAACAACAACAAACATCAACAACAAACAACAAGCAAAAACAACAAACAACAACAAACTAACAATGACAAACAAACAACAAACTAACAATGAAACAAACAACAAACTAACAACGACAACAAACAACAACAAACAAACAACAACAATCAACAACAACAAACTAACAACGACAAACAAACAACAAACTAACAACGACAAACAACAAACAACAAACTAACAACGACAAACAACAAACAACAAACTAACAACGACAAACAACAAACAACAAACTAACAACGACAAACAACAAACAACAAACATCAATAACAAACAACAAACATCAATAACAAACAACATACAAGAAAAAACAACAAACAACAACAAACTAAAAACAACAGTAACAACAACAACAAACAACCACAACAACAAACAACAAACAAGAAAAACCAACAAAAAACAACAACCACAACAACAAACAACAACAACAAACAACAAACAATAAAAATATCGGTAATGTCTGCGTGCATGTCAAGAATACATATTTTCGTCCGTTAAGAAACCTCCCTAACACTTTTTCTTAAGCGATTTAATCTGCTCATTACAGCTTGCTGTCCTCTTCCGTGTTATAAAAGTCCTTCCAATATCGCCATATTCTGCATAAATGACCTTCAACAGAATGTTGGCCAGTCACAAAAAATAATAAATCGCTAAGGAAGAGGTGTTAGGGTCCCTCCGCACCCAGTGAGCATGCGGGCCAAGGTCAGACAGGGATACACAGGTGTCCGAACACCGCATTGAAATTCCAGTCATGATCCATGTCACCTCGCAAAGCGCTCCACCAGCCGGAAGAAATACTACCTCGAATTTATGGTCACAATATTGAACACATGTACGTGACCTACATACATACATACACATGCTACAAGGACTTACAAATAAAATCCACTATACACATTCTCTCTCTCTCTCTCTCTCTCTCTCTCTCTCTCTCTCTCTCTCTCCATTTAATTTATCTATATAGAGCTAACACCATACTCTAGATATACTCAATTTCTTTTTCACTCTAACTTGGCCCAGATTTTCGTCCTTTTGCAGCTTGCGTCACATAACTCTGTGGCGGAGACAATAATACCGCTCTACACGCTTTCCACAGCACTTCTTCGTGACTAGCATCTTAATCTAGCGTCAGTCTACGAGATGAAGATGAGGAGATGGTAATTTTAAGCCAGGTAAGAGTTTAAAGAGTATTCAAGTCCCGTTCCCTGAGGGCCGCCAGTGACCTTCCTATGATGCAATTCGTCCACAATCCCTCCATCATGTTTTTGTTTTTCTATAGGATCAATATGCCCTTGAAGAAGCCAGCTCTCACACCCTGCAGTGACGCCATCCTTCCTGTACTTATCTGACGGTCAGAATCGCTAATTTTTATTCTAGTTAAATTACTAGAAGAGAAGGAGCGTTGTGGTGTGGATGTGATGTGACAGAAAGCTTTAGCAGAATACAATGAGGTGGTTTGGCCATGTGGGGAGGATGGAGAGCGAGAGACTGACGAGGAGTGCGTATGTGAGTGAGGTGGAGGGGGGGTAAGGGAAAGGGAGACCGATGATGAGGTGGAGTGGGGAAGAGGGAGGGGGAGATCGAGGATGAGATACAGGAATGGAATAAGAAGCTCTATTAGATGGTGGATGAGTTAGTACAAAGGAGTACAAAGGAAAGCAAACAGCAACAGACCTTATGGTACTTTCGAGGCTACTTGTTACAGAGTAGACTATAACTGCGAGATCTAATTCTACATGCTGAAGGATAAGGACGGTAAAGCAAAAAGGCTCCCCCTGCCTCCAAACCTTCCTGTTAAAACTGGCAGGAAAAAGTGAGGAAAAACCGGAAAAACTGACAGGGAAATTTCATAGGAAAGACTGAAAGGAAAGGTTACATTCTATAGTACTTAATCTTAAAGCTACCACTTTGAATAACCTGAAAGTGAAAGCAGTAAAGTAAAATGAATAATCAAATAATGAATAACTGAGGCAAGACATGTATGGGTACGTTCAGTTAACGGAGTGTCTGTAGCCAAGTCATGGAAATTGCACAGTGCACAGTTCAGTGGTGGTGTGGCAGCCTTGCCTGGTGCATTTAAGGTAGGCAGCAGTCAATCAGGCCACAGCTCCGTTTACTCCACTGAGACATGGAACTTTTCCATGTGAGTGAAGTAAACAAGTTTTCTCTTGACCCCTGGTACTTAAAAAAAAAATCCCAATAGTGGTCACGTCTTTTTTTTCTTTTTCTTTATGTGTCCGACTCTGGGCAAGGGCTTTCAGGTCCTATATCCCGGGGACACTAGCTTATCCCAAGGCCAGGTAGTCCTCCTACACCTCCACATATGACCACTTTGGCGCTAACACCCACCGTCCATATTGAATACAGGCTAGGGCTGTCTCATACAGGACTGGTGTATTGGTATTAGTGGGGGTATTTTTACGACATGTTGGCGAGTCATCTAGTATGTCAAGAAAGTCTGTTTTTTTTTATGAAATTCAAATCCTTAAACTGTTCCCTGCCCCAGCCCGGATTCCAACCTGGGTCCATCAGGACTCCAGGCCGCCTCTCCACCGATTCAGCCACCGCCTCCCCCACTTCACTAACAGGGACCCTCAGTGATCCACAGCCCATCACAGGTCGAAAGGAAGAGTAGTGACCGTCAACTCAGGGCTATCTGTGCATATCCAAGTCTGTGCTTATACTATATTTGCATTTAATAAATTGATCTGGGCACTGAGAGGAAAAAAAAAAAAAAGCTCATACGAGTATATACACAATTCGTTTATTCTGGGGCAAACATATTAAACTGGATGTTAGACGACAGACACTGATCCATGCGACCTTTAAAGGTTAGTACTGTGTTATGGCTTACTACATTGGAGGGCAATTTGTTCCATATATTTACAACTCTATTAAAGAAGAAATGCTTGGCTTCATGCGACTGGAATCGTTTGCCAATTATTTTGTGCCCATTGCCTCTAGTATAAATCGAATGATCAGCTGTGAAGTATTTATCAACAGTCATGTTATCGTGCCCTTTGAATATTTTAAATACTTGAATTAAATCTCCTCGTAATCTGCGCTAGTATGGTTCGTTTCTCAAGCTAGGTATCATTTTGGTTCAGGGTTGGTGTTTTTCCTTATTTTTTGAATAAAAATAAAAAATAAAACATCAATGATTTTTATTCATTCAATTTATTTGATTTTTTTATTTATTTGATTTCTCTGCTAATTATACAGCTAATATTTTAAAAGCAGTATACTGAATACTGTTAACTTCATGTCCTGTCTATCTACTGATGGTTGAGGCTGAAAGCTACAGCCCAGAATCCAGATACATCATTGGGTATGTAGCTGCCTTGTGTAAATTACCTGATAGGACCCTTAAGATCGCCAAGACGATCGCGTACACCCCACGCATGTGCTTACTAGACTTAATGAACGAGGTAGAGATGCAGTGCAGTAAAGCAGGGATGATCGACACACCCGCACATTCTAGTAGAATGAGAGTACCTGAGACAGTATCAGCTGTGAAAACATCTACACCGACATCAAACAGAGAACAAAATCGATCGCGACCCGAAAGCAGGCAAACAACTAAACGTGTCGAGGGTTCGATCATAAACACCAGGCTACACGCAGTTTCATGAGTTTTCGTGCGGCCCGAGCAGATCTCGCGCCACAAACAACACTACATATGGGAAGTCACCTCGTAGGTCACAGTCAAGAGATAGGTCCATTCTATGTCATTATTGTGCAAAACCACGACACACAAGGAATGAATACTTTATCAAAACAAAAGAGGATAGACAAAAGACACAAGGATTTGGTCCTTACTGTAGGCATCATAGATGCCAAGGGCACTGGACCAGTAACTGCAAAACAGTAGAAAAAATTGTGTCTATGTTCAAACTGGGGGAAGACCAAGTCATGACAAAAAACGAACAAACGTAAAGAAAAGCAAGTCTAAAATTCACATGGGAGGCATGTTGGGAAATGAGTGTATCTTGATACCAGCTGCATGTGAGGATCAAAACGTTTCCTTATTTTTAGACACAGGCTCTCGAGTGAACTTAATAAAACAAGAAGAAATAAATAGAATTTTTAAAAATAAGAAGAAAGTAACTTTTCTGGAAGAAGCTGATTTAGATTTATATACGGTAGATGGAAAAAAAATTACAGTAAAAGGTATGATAAGGTTAAATATCAGTTTCACAGAGACTACACGACCATTCTCTGCATTTTTCTATATCGTTGAAAACTTAGCAATTAAAGCTCATATGTTACTGGGCTTAAGATGCATGAGAGCAGAGAAAATAACTTTACTCCCACAAATGAATGGAATAGACTTTGACAATGAATTCATAGAGGAAATACCATCAGAACCCTCACCGATTTGTACAAGAGAACCAAAAAGAATTGGTAATATTAAAAGCTTAAACAAACATACACAAACAGATGAGTGTATACATCCACTCACACCACCAGCCCCAGCCTCCAGAATTAGAGACCCAGGTAACAGTGCTGATTCATCAGTTTTTCCCGCCCATCTGACCAATGATTTAGTTATACCACCTAATTCCTATATGAAAGTTACCATTAAGAGCAAATTACGGAATAGTACTGTTCTTGTCTTAGAAGAATTATGTAAAGTAAAGGGATTGTCAGTAGAAAACACATTATGTCAGATGAACAACGAAGGGCAAACTCAGATATTCATAATTAGTCACATGAATGGGGAAGTTCAGTTGAAAAAGGGGACTTGCATAGTTAATATTGAAAAATGTTTCGCCCCTGTGAAGGAAATAGTTATAGCTGGAGTGACAGGTGAGATAAAATCTACGGATAGAGAAAGCATAAAAGAGAATTTAATTCACTCAGTGAATTTGATAAAGAAAATGATTTGTTAACCCTGCTGGAAACACACAGGGACACTGTAGCATTACCCGGGGAACAATTAGGGTGTACTAACCTGATTAATCACAAGATTAATGTGCACCCAGTAGTGCATTTATTCAAATATGTATACAACTTGTTTAAAATGTAATATTACTAGATCATTGCAATTTACTATGAATATTATATGTATACAATATTATAATCAATATTATGTACTAATAGATTAGCATATGTCAATGATAATTACTGTCGGAGGACCTCCAGCGCGTGACCGAGCAATGTTAGGACTCCATATTATAAATACAATTAATTATGGAAAACATGATAGATAGATAGATAGGCAGAGCACCAGGCAAGCCTGGGAATGGGAAATGAGCTTGCAAGTGTAAGTGAGGAAATGTTGACAATACACTGGAAGCAGCAAGTCAGGGGATGATATAGGTAGTGTGTCAGCGAGATAAGCATACGAACAATGCCTAGTGACCATACACACACATACACACAGGTTTCTAGAACATTCCAACAACAGTGTAACACACGTGACACGACCCCTGCTACACCAGAATTTAGGAAGCAGAGCTCAGAAGGAGGCTAGCTATAGAACCGACAGGTAGTGGAGAGAGTGAACAAGAAGAGAGGTCCAACTAGACTTACTTAGTATATTAAGTCTCTGTAATACATACACTGCTCAACTTAAGATTTTATCTGAATATAATAAATCAAGATCAACTCCCTGTATTCATCTTTAACTCCTACTATAAGAATCGAGAGTCACAACTCCACCCTTCATCTTTCCATTCGGTTCCTGCAACGTCCATCTCAGCAGTTGCTTCAACAAACATGGGATGAGGCTATGGCACACCTAATGTCTGACTAGCCTTGTATCTCTGACTTGGGTGAAAATAATCTGGTTGTTTTTAATGCACCATAGACTCAGTTTTCACATCTATCAACCCTACAAAATCTTCCACAGGTATACCCACTAATGTTTAATAATATTCAGCTGAATCCTGCATCATCCTTGAACATGGTTGGGGTTTCATTTACTCGGGACTTATCTTGGAAACATCATATTATATCTCTTGTAAAATCTCCTTCCAAGAGATTATGTGTGCTAAGCTGACTCCGTTCTTTCTTTACCAGTGCACAATTGTTAACTCTATACAGGGGTTTTATCCACCCCTGTGTGGAGTACAACTCTCATGTGTGTGGAGGCTTTCCACATACAGCTCTTCTCAATAGGGTGGATCAAAGGCTTTTCGTCTCATTAACTTTCCTTCTCTTACTGACTTTTCAACCTCTGTCTCTTCATCACACTGTTGCACCTTTGTCTCTTTTCTATCGCTACTTCAATGGTCACTGCTCCTCTGAACTGTCTGCATGAATTCGTCCACCTCTACGGCGGGCGCATAGCACCCATCTAGCAGTAAACTCTCATCCCTTTTCCGTCTAACTCTCTAAAGCAAGAGTTAACTGTTACTCCCAGTCCTTCATTTATGCAACAGCTCATCTCTGGATCTGTCTCCCTCTGTCTGTGTTTCCTGCTTCTTATGATCTCCATTCTTTCAGACGCAGTGTGTCCAGGCATCTCGAAATGATCGAATCTTGAATTTGGCTCTCTCTTGTGTATTGTTTTTCTCTTGGAAGGAACAATAATTGCGGGCTCGTGGCCTACGGCTCCTTCTTCCTTGCATAAAACAACAACAACAAACATCAACAACAAACAACAAGCAAAAACAACAAACAACAACAAACTAACAATGACAAACAAACAACAAACTAACAATGAAACAAACAACAAACTAACAACGACAACAAACAACAACAAACAAACAACAACAATCAACAACAACAAACTAACAACGACAAACAAACAACAAACTAACAACGACAAACAACAAACAACAAACTAACAACGACAAACACCAAACAACAAACTAACAACGACAAACAACAAACAACAAACTAACAACGACAAACAACAAACAACAAACATCAATAACAAACAACAAACATCAATAACAAACAACATACAAGAAAAAACAACAAACAACAACAAACTAAAAACAACAGTAACAACAACAACAAACAACCACAACAACAAACAACAAACAAGAAAAACCAACAAAAAACAACAACCACAACAACAAACAACAACAACAAACAACAAACAATAAAAATATCGGTAATGTCTGCGTGCATGTCAAGAATACATATTTTCGTCCGTTAAGAAACCTCCCTAACACTTTTTCTTAAGCGATTTAATCTGCTCATTACAGCTTGCTGTCCTCTTCCGTGTTATAAAAGTCCTTCCAATATCGCCATATTCTGCATAAATGACCTTCAACAGAATGTTGGCCAGTCACAAAAAATAATAAATCGCTAAGGAAGAGGTGTTAGGGTCCCTCCGCACCCAGTGAGCATGCGGGCCAAGGTCAGACAGGGATACACAGGTGTCCGAACACCGCATTGAAATTCCAGTCATGATCCATGTCACCTCGCAAAGCGCTCCACCAGCCGGAAGAAATACTACCTCGAATTTATGGTCACAATATTGAACACATGTACGTGACCTACATACATACATACACATGCTACAAGGACTTACAAATAAAATCCACTATACACATTCTCTCTCTCTCTCTCTCTCTCTCTCTCTCTCTCTCTCTCTCTCTCTCTCCATTTAATTTATCTATATAGAGCTAACACCATACTCTAGATATACTCAATTTCTTTTTCACTCTAACTTGGCCCAGATTTTCGTCCTTTTGCAGCTTGCGTCACATAACTCTGTGGCGGAGACAATAATACCGCTCTACACGCTTTCCACAGCACTTCTTCGTGACTAGCATCTTAATCTAGCGTCAGTCTACGAGATGAAGATGAGGAGATGGTAATTTTAAGCCAGGTAAGAGTTTAAAGAGTATTCAAGTCCCGTTCCCTGAGGGCCGCCAGTGACCTTCCTATGATGCAATTCGTCCACAATCCCTCCATCATGTTTTTGTTTTTCTATAGGATCAATATGCCCTTGAAGAAGCCAGCTCTCACACCCTGCAGTGACGCCATCCTTCCTGTACTTATCTGACGGTCAGAATCGCTAATTTTTATTCTAGTTAAATTACTAGAAGAGAAGGAGCGTTGTGGTGTGGATGTGATGTGACACAAAGCTTTAGCAGAATACAATGAGGTGGTTTGGCCATGTGGGGAGGATGGAGAGCGAGAGACTGACGAGGAGTGCGTATGTGAGTGAGGTGGAGGGGGGGTAAGGGAAAGGGAGACCGATGATGAGGTGGAGTGGGGAAGAGGGAGGGGGAGATCGAGGATGAGATACAGGAATGGAATAAGAAGCTCTATTAGATGGTGGATGAGTTAGTACAAAGGAGTACAAAGGAAAGCAAACAGCAACAGACCTTATGGTACTTTCGAGGCTACTTGTTACAGAGTAGACTATAACTGCGAGATCTAATTCTACATGCTGAAGGATAAGGACGGTAAAGCAAAAAGGCTCCCCCTGCCTCCAAACCTTCCTGTTAAAACTGGCAGGAAAAAGTGAGGAAAAACCGGAAAAACTGACAGGGAAATTTCATAGGAAAGACTGAAAGGAAAGGTTACATTCTATAGTACTTAATCTTAAAGCTACCACTTTGAATAACCTGAAAGTGAAAGCAGTAAAGTAAAATGAATAATCAAATAATGAATAACTGAGGCAAGACATGTATGGGTACGTTCAGTTAACGGAGTGTCTGTAGCCAAGTCATGGAAATTGCACAGTGCACAGTTCAGTGGTGGTGTGGCAGCCTTGCCTGGTGCATTTAAGGTAGGCAGCAGTCAATCAGGCCACAGCTCCGTTTACTCCACTGAGACATGGAACTTTTCCATGTGAGTGAAGTAAACAAGTTTTCTCTTGACCCCTGGTACTTAAAAAAAAAATCCCAATAGTGTTCAGGTCTTTATTTTCTTTTTCTTTATGTGTCCGACTCTGGGCAAGGGCTTTCAGGTCCTATATCCCGGGGACACTAGCTTATCCCAAGGCCAGGTAGTCCTCCTACACCTCCACATATGACCACTTTGGCGCGTTAACACCCACCGTCCATATTGAATACAGGCTAGGGCTGTCTCATACAGGACTGGTGTATTGGTATTAGTGGGGGTATTTTTACGACATGTTGGCGAGTCATCTAGTATGTCAAGAAAGTCTGTTTTTTTTTATGAAATTCAAATCCTTAAACTGTTCCCTGCCCCAGCCCGGATTCCAACCTGGGTCCATCAGGACTCCAGGCCGCCTCTCCACCGATTCAGCCACCGCCTCCCCCACTTCACTAACAGGGACCCTCAGTGATCCACAGCCCATCACAGGTCGAAAGGAAGAGTAGTGACCGTCAACTCAGGGCTATCTGTGCATATCCAAGTCTGTGCTTATACTATATTTGCATTTAATAAATTGATCTGGGCACTGAGAGGAAAAAAAAGCTCATACGAGTATATACACAATTCGTTTATTCTGGGGCAAACATATTAAACTGGATGTTAGACGACAGACACTGATCCATGCGACCTTTAAAGGTTAGTACTGTGTTATGGCTTACTACATTGGAGGGCAATTTGTTCCATATATTTACAACTCTATTAAAGAAGAAATGCTTGGCTTCATGCGACTGGAATCGTTTGCCAATTATTTTGTGCCCATTGCCTCTAGTATAAATCGAATGATCAGCTGTGAAGTATTTATCAACAGTCATGTTATCGTGCCCTTTGAATATTTTAAATACTTGAATTAAATCTCCTCGTAATCTGCGCTAGTATGGTTCGTTTCTCAAGCTAGGTATCATTTTGGTTCAGGGTTGGTGTTTTTCCTTATTTTTTGAATAAAAATAAAATTAAAACATCAATGATTTTTATTCATTCAATTTATTTGATTTTTTTATTTATTTGATTTCTCTGCTAATTATACAGCTAATATTTTAAAAGCAGTATACTGAATACTGTTAACTTCATGTCCTGTCTATCTACTGATGGTTGAGGCTGAAAGCTACAGCCCAGAATCCAGATACATCATTGGGTATGTAGCTGCCTTGTGTAAATTACCTGATAGGACCCTTAAGATCGCCAAGACGATCGCGTACACCCCACGCATGTGCTTACTAGACTTAATGAACGAGGTAGAGATGCAGTGCAGTAAAGCAGGGATGATCGACACACCCGCACATTCTAGTAGAATGAGAGTACCTGAGACAGTATCAGCTGTGAAAACATCTACACCGACATCAAACAGAGAACAAAATCGATTGCGACCCGAAAGCAGGCAAACAACTAAACGTGTCGAGGGTTCGATCATAAACACCAGGCTACACGCAGTTTCATAAGTTTTCGTGCGGCCCGAGCAGATCTCGCGCCACAAACAACACTACATATGGGAAGTCACCTCGTAGGTCACAGTCAAGAGATAGGTCCATTCTATGTCATTATTGTGCAAAACCACGACACACAAGGAATGAATACTTTATCAAAACAAAAGAGGATAGACAAAAGACACAAGGATTTGGTCCTTACTGTAGGCATCATAGATGCCAAGGGCACTGGACCAGTAACTGCAAAACAGTAGAAAAAATTGTGTCTATGTTCAAACTGGGGGAAGACCAAGTCATGACAAAAAACGAACAAACGTAAAGAAAAGCAAGTCTAAAATTCACATGGGAGGCATGTTGGGAAATGAGTGTATCTTGATACCAGCTGCATGTGAGGATCAAAACGTTTCCTTATTTTTAGACACAGGCTCTCGAGTGAACTTAATAAAACAAGAAGAAATAAATAGAATTTTTA
Organism: Coenobita brevimanus; assembly: GCF_032717465.1. NCBI lineage: Eukaryota > Metazoa > Arthropoda > Malacostraca > Decapoda > Coenobitidae > Coenobita > Coenobita brevimanus. The sequence continues at coordinate 20,100,265 of NC_136988.1, forward strand.
AAAATAAGAAGAAAGTAACTTTTCTGGAAGAAGCTGATTTAGATTTATATACGGTAGATGGAAAAAAAATTACAGTAAAAGGTATGATAATGTTAAATATCAGTTTCACAGAGACTACACGACCATTCTCTGCATTTTTCTATATCTTTGAAAACTTAGCAATTAAAGCTCATATGTTACTGGGCTTAAGATGCATGAGAGCAGAGAAAATAACTTTACTCCCACAAATGAATGGAATAGACTTTGACAATGAATTCATAGAGGAAATACCATCAGAACCCTCACCGATTTGTACAAGAGAACCAAAAAGAATTGGTAATATTAAAAGCTTAAACAAACATACACAAACAGATGAGTGTATACATCCACTCACACCACCAGCCCCAGCCTCCAGAATTAGAGACCCAGGTAACAGTGCTGATTCATCAGTTTTTCCCGCCCATCTGACCAATGATTTAGTTATACCACCTAATTCCTATATGAAAGTTACCATTAAGAGCAAATTACGGAATAGTACTGTTCTTGTCTTAGAAGAATTATGTAAAGTAAAGGGATTGTCAGTAGAAAACACATTATGTCAGATGAACAACGAAGGGCAAACTCAGATATTCATAATTAATCACATGAATGGGGAAGTTCAGTTGAAAAAGGGGACTTGCATAGTTAATATTGAAAAATGTTTCGCCCCTGTGAAGGAAATAGTTATAGCTGGAGTGACAGGTGAGATAAAATCTACGGATAGAGAAAGCATAAAAGAGAATTTAATTCACTCAGTGAATTTGATGAAGAAAATGATTTGTTAACCCTGCTGGAAACACACAGGGACACTGTAGCATTACCCGGGGAACAATTAGGGTGTACTAACCTGATTAATCACAAGATTAATGTGCACCCAGTAGTGCATTTATTCAAATATGTATACAACTTGTTTAAAATGTAATATTACTAGATCATTGCAATTTACTATGAATATTATATGTATATAATATTATAATCAATATTATGTACTAATAGATTAGCATATGTCAATGATAATTACTGTCGGAGGACCTCCACCGCGTGACCGAGCAATGTTAGGACTCCATATTATAAATACAATTAATTATGGAAAACATGATAGATAGATAGATAGGCAGAGCACCAGGCAAGCCTGGGAATGGGAAATGAGCTTGCAAGTGTAAGTGAGGAAATGTTGACAATACACTGGAAGCAGCAAGTCAGGGGATGATATAGGTAGTGTGTCAGCGAGATAAGCATACGAACAATGCCTAGTGACCATACACACACATACACACATACACACAGGTTTCTAGAACATTCCAACAACAGTGTAACACACGTGACACGACCCCTGCTACACCAGAATTTAGGAAGCAGAGCTCAGAAGGAGGCTAGCTATAGAACCGACAGGTAGTGGAGAGAGTGAACAAGAAGAGGGGTCCAACTAGACTTACTTAGTATATTAAGTCTCTGTAATACATACACTGCTCAACTTAAGATTTTATCTGAATATAATAAATCAAGATCAACTCCCTGTATTCATCTTTAACTCCTACTATAAGAATCGAGAGTCACAACTCCACCCTTCATCTTTCCATTCGGTTCCTGCAACGTCCATCTCAGCAGTTGCTTCAACAAACATGGGATGAGGCTATGGCACACCTAATGTCTGACTAGCCTTGTATCTCTGACTGAGGTGAAAATAATCTGGTTGTTTTTAATGCACCATAGACTCAGTTTTCACATCTATCAACCCTACAAAATCTTCCACAGGTATACCCACTAATGTTTAATAATATTCAGCTGAATCCTGCATCATCCTTGAACATGGTTGGGGTTTCATTTACTCGAGACTTATCTTGGAAACATCATATTATATCTCTTGTAAAATCTTCCAAGAGATTAGGTGTGCTAAGCTGACTCCGTTCCTTCTTTACCAGTGCACAATTGTTAACTCTATACAGGGGTTTTATCCACCCCTGTGTGGAGTACAACTCTCATGTGTGTGGAGGCTTTCCACATACAGCTCTTCTCAATAGGGTGGATCAAAGGCTTTTCATCTCATTAACTTTCCTTCTCATACTGACTTTTCAACCTCTGTCTCTTCATCACACTGTTGCACCTTTGTCTCTTTTCTATCGCTACTTCAATGGTCACTGCTCCTCTGAACTGTCTGCATGAATTCGTCCACCTCTACGGCGGGCGCGTAGCACCCATCTAGCAGTAAACTCTCATCCCTTTTCCGTCTAACTCTCTAAAGCAAGAGTTAACTGTTACTCCCAGTCTTTCATTTATGCAACAGGTCAGCTCTGAAACTGTCTCCCTCTGGCTGTGTTTCCTGCTTCCTGTGATCTCCAGTCTTTCAAACACAGTGTGTCCAGGCATCTCGAAATGATAAGATCTTGAATTTGGCTCTCTCTTGTATTTTGTTTTTCTCTTGGAAGGAACAACAATTGAGGGCTTGCGGCCTTTGGTTCTTTTTTCTTTGCATAAAAAAACTCTTTCCCCTATGATGACATTATTTACCAAGATTTCCAATGTGGCCAAAATCAGGTCTAATATGTCAACACCTCGTTTTGAGCAGTCTATGAACTGATGCAATGAAAGTCCTTGCAAGTTAGAGTTCAGGTCCAACCCTGTGTGTGACAACAGGATCTCTCCCCGTTTGGCAACCAGTAAATTAAAATCACCAAAGTTTACAGTATTATGAGTGCTACATATTTCAGCAGTTTGGCTGTAAATTTCACTGTCTATATTAGTGGACTGTGCAGGCAGCTGATAAATCAATCCAAATACTGTTTTGCCACGGGATGTATTTCTGAGTTGAAGATAAATACAATTAACATTATCAATAAAGGGCTTATGAATCATGGCTGGATGAAGTCTAACTTTAATATATAACAATACACCGCCCCCCACTCTATTATTATTATTCTCATTACCAAAGGTTGTACTCTGCTAAAAAATCTCGTTGTTCTGTGTTGAGCCATGATTCTATTACGCCTATTACATCATAGTTTTCAGCAAGAACATATAAGCCTCTAAGTCAGAAAATACATTTCACAAACTATGTGCTTTCACAAGAAGAGCCTTAATATCCTTGCCTCCATTTGTCTGCTTATGATTCATGACTTCTACATCAACTCGCCTATAGGCCTCATATGATGAGTGATTTTTTGCCACAAAAAACACAGTGCATCATCCAATAAACGACCAAGATGAGCAGAACCAACTGCATTTAAATGTAGATCATCATGTGTAAACAGAGCCCACTGCTTATAGAAGTGATTCCAGGTGTCTACAAACTCAATTATCCCCCTGTAAGCAAAGTGACTTAATACGATTATTTGAGCTAAGAACATTGCTGTAAAAGACACTGCTTGCAGCAACCCTGGGGAGAACACCTGAAATATGAATATTATTAGTTTTTTCCTTGTCATGCTGCAGCATCGACTTGAACTTGTTCAGGAGCTCTTCAGGCCAGGTTCACTTTGCAGTACATTGTTGCCTGCGTGTATGATAACCAGACTGTCATTGGCTGTACCTTGCTAGACAGTGTGCACAGCCTTAGTTACATCAAGTCCAGCACCTGGAATGTAATAACGCTTTCTTTTAGTTGGTGCTCTGCCACAGAACTCCACAAGCTGTATACGGATGATTGAATCCCCCACCAGTCGTGCCTCATGAGTTTCTTTGTCAGCATCAGCCATTATCCAGAACCTATTATAGGTGGTGACTGGTAAAATGCATCGCATCCTTTTCACTCTCTCACCATTTCATACTACCTGGAAATTATCCTATTCCGATGAGGGTTGGGTAGTTTAAGTGGCAGCATAATAACCGAACTGAAATTTAACAAATTAATCACCAGTGTTGCCAATATTCGTTCCTGGGCCCTCGTGCATCGTAGGCGTGCACATTAGCACTGAGCCAGTGAGAGGATCCCCGCTTTGCCTCCAAGCAACACAGGCTTTTATATTACCCCATTACATCACTCCTTTCTCCCCCTGGTGATTGTAGCGTAGCATCGGGAGCCACCAATGGGGGCGCTCTGGACCACACCAGACAGCTCACCCCAGAGATGTAATGACTAGGACGCTATCAGCAACAACATCATTGCCCTCTAAGCCTCGCCTCATATCCCACACCACTGCCAACCAATGTAATGACCGGACTGAAACTTAACAAATTAATCACACTGGTCTGACCGAGATTCGATCTCTGGCCCTCGCGCTTCATAGGCGCAAACGTTACTATTAAGCCAAAGAGAGGATCCCCACTTTGCCTCTAAGCAACAGGGACTTTTATAGACCCCATTACAGCAGGAGGAGGGACAATGTCAATGTTGCCTTGGGCAACAGCAGTCCTTGACAGAGGGATATTGCTCTCCTCCACAGTGCTTCCAATGTTGCTTGCAACAAACTCCTCGAACATAACAATCCTGCAAGTCAGAATATTAATTTTGTTAGTAGCTTCAGACAGCTTTACCTCAAGATCACGCCAGTGTTTGCACATCTTGCAAACAAAAGAGCGGTCGATGAAAAAAACTCCAGTGAAGCTGACGGTGCAGGCTGTGCACGTAATGTTCAGGGGGATTTTGATTGCTGCTGTTCTAAAGAATTCAAAGTTAATTGAATGCTGTCAAGTGAAAAATGTGTTATCACCTGGAATGAAGGTACTAAAAAATGTGTATAGAAATAACATAACACTACCTGAAGCAGTACCTTTAAACAATAAATAAATTTTTCTGTATCTGAAAAAAAAAAAAAAAGTGTTACAAAACCTCGGAGAGCGAAGCAGTAGGAGACAGGGCGACATGGAGGCAATTTGTTTGTGTCCACCTCTTACGTGATTGATGCATCTGGCTATAGGTAGACAGATAGATAGATACAGAGGGAGATTTTTTCTTCAGCTAAGTGGGTCATAGGAGCCTGTAGTTGGTTGGGCACATATTCTTGTAAAGAAACTCCCTAACATCTTTCCTTAAGTGATTTATTTTGCTTGTGACATTTACAGTCCTCCCCTGTGTTACATAAATCCATGTAATATCGCCATACTCTGCATAAACAACGTACAAAAGGATATTAAACCAGGCATAATAATAAAAACAAAAAACACTAAGGAAGAGGTGTTAGGGAACCTTCTTACCCGATGAGAATGCATGCTAAAATGCGTGACTCACGAAGCAGTGCCCCTGAAATGGAAACAGAAGAATACCATAGTGCCCCCAACAACAGGGCAAGAAAGATACAGCCCAGTATGCCCGGGAATGTGCCGACACCCCCACACGGACCCCACGTGGTAGCCACCACCAATTGGAACAACCCCCGGCAACAATGACATATGTCAGCCCAGGCCGTGCGCCCCTATGTCACGCAGCCACCACGCCGTCGCCGCCGTAGGAGAAGGACACTACCTTCACGGAGTGGGATTGTTGAACCAGGTAGGGGTGGAGTTGTTCTAGACACTCCAGATGGCGCCCCTCCTCGTGAGATGGCCTATTGTCGCTCTGAAAGTGTCATGGTAGAGACGGCCTATTGTCGCTCCCGCCCTCATGAGACGGCCTATTGTCACTCCGAAAGTGTCCCGATAGAGACGGCCTATTGTCGCTCCCCTCCTCGTGAGGCGGCCTATTGTCGCTCCGAAAGTCTCCCGGTAGAGACGGCCTATTGTCGCTCCGAAAGTGTCCCAGTAGAGACGGCCTATTGTCGCTCCAAAAGTGTCCCAGTAGAGACGGCCTATTGTCGCTCCTGCCCTCGTGAGACGGCCTATTGTCGCTCCGAAAGTGTCCAGGTAGAGACAGCCTATTGTCGCTCCCCTCCTCGTGAGATGGCCTATTGTCGCTCCGAAAGTGTCCTGGTAGAGATGGCCTATTGTCGCTCCCCTCCTCGTGAGACGACCTATTGTCGTTCCGAAGGTGCCCTGGTAGAGACGGCCTATTGTCGCTCCCCTCCTCGTGAGACAGCCTATTGTCGCTCCGAAGGTGCCCTGGTAGAGACGGTCTATTGTCGCTCCCGCCCTTGTGAGACGGCCCACTGTCGCTCTGAAGGTGCACAGAAGGAGGCAAGGAGCGAGACGTCACCCCGGCAGGAGACAAGAGCCCAGGCCTCCCATACCAGAGTGGCCCAGACAGGCCTCACAGCCTCCCCTGGCCTCCGCTCCCTATGTCTGGCTCTGGAACAGACGCACCTGACGGGCCCCAGCATAAGCCGATGACGCAGCCCTCCCCTGTCGGCGCCCCTAGACGCTGGAAACCGCCATCCGCAGTCTCTCCCAATCCTCCCCAGGACACCCGGGCGCGATCTCCATACGCCCCTACGACGATGTAAGGCTCCCACCTCCGGCCGAGACTTACACCAGAGGTTCCCGTAGCTATTCGGCCCCAGTCCCGAGGGCCATACCCCTGAGCCCAGTCCGGAAGCCACGGGTAGCCCAGGACGCGAGAGGACGCCCTTACGAGTTGTCCCGTGCCCTCTTGGCATGCCTCCCCTTGGTGGCGCCCCTAGCCTGGCAAGATTGCCGATGGCGTGTTCCCGCCTTACCCCCACGATGAATACGTGTGACGCTACCCAGAAACAGTGCAAGTGATTTAGGTTAAGTGTGACTTTGCCTAGTGTAGTATTGTGCAGTGACTTAATATAGTGAAAATCGGGGCAAGTAAGATCACAGTGAGAGAATAAAAATCGAGTGTGCGAACCAAGATCTGATGAACTATATTTATGAGTGACGTCCGTTATATACAATTAGTAAGACTGTGACGCCTGGAAATTCCTCCATAGTAATACACTCCTACTGCTGTGAGCTCTAAAGAAGTAATACGAGAAAGTGTTAGTGATATTCCCCCACTCATGCTGCCCGTAAATCCTGTACGACACTCTCTCGTCCCAGTATCTAGTGTAAGTGTAAACCAAGAATAAAATCAATTACCAAAGTCCCTTTGCTATTGGAAAACGTGTAATCCTCATTGTTAATACTTGCCTCTCTCTAGTCTTACCATAACTCCCTCCTAGCCATCACAAGTCACTCCCCGCACCCCCCCCTTTTCTCCCCCCCCCTTGTGAGACTCACTCCCCGTGCCTCCCGCGCGCGCCCATATTCACTGTACCCTGAATACATTAGGATTGATAGTGTTGGCATTAATATCAGATAAGCAAGTATCCTGCGAGATACACATGTCCTAGATAAGGTTTTATATTGCTATATATTATGTTGTAATAGCTGCTGATTTGTCCTGTGTCTGATTGTGGTAATATACGTGTAAAGGTTACTGCCTAGAGTTTTTGTGTCCTGCCTCTCTCGAAAGAGGACCCCCGCTCCACGTTAGGGGTATTAGGAACGAGAAGTCGAGCCTATTTACACCTAGCATTACACTGGTGGCCAGTGGTGGTTCTTGACACGGGCGTAAAGGAGAGGTAGGCAGGATATTTGGCAAAATGGCAACTAAACCGCACGTTCAGTTACCCAAATTTGACCCCGACCAGTATGATATACACACATATCTGGCAATAATTAAACTCTTACTGGATATTGGTTTTGAAAATGACCAACAGAAAATTGCAGTCACACTACCACTATTGGGTAAAGCAGCGGCGAACATAACACCGAAAATCGTCCCGGAGCTCACCTGGCAGAACTTTACAAAGTTCACTGTACAAGCCATCGCCCCATCATTAGGGAAAGTGGTGGCACTATCCCAACTGGATAGTCTAAAATTTGACGGGAATCTAAATGATACCCTAACTCTGGCAAGACGCTGAGTCACCACTGCCTACCCGGAGGCAGATGAAGAAACCCGAGAACAACTCACGTTTCATACACTCCTCAGGATTCTCCCCGATTTTATTATAGAACATTTCATAATACACGAACCGACGGGAGACCTGGATAAAGATATCAGTTTAATGAGGCGCCTTCTAGCCATCCATGCCACCCCTCAACGCATCGGCGAAATAAATCAATTCCCCATTGACCTCATCACTGTCAACAACATCACCATCAACCCGTGGGAATTTTCTCTGTGCTGCCACGGATGCCCGATCCACGACATCCGTGAGCAGCTAGAAGCCGCCGAGTGCAGCCAAATGACACGAGGGCGCTTACAAACCTCCCCACCATATGCAAATTCCCCTAAACCTCAGGGGAAGAAAATACAAAAAAGGAAACACAAAAGGTGCCCCCCCACTGCCCCCGCATCCCACTGTAATGGCGGGGGCCACCTCACATCCCCTTTCACTATCTCTTCTATTCTACCTTCCCCTATTCCTGCCCCTATATCTAACCTTCCCACCCCACGCACCACTATACCCCCTCAACACAAAACCTGCCTCCCTCTTCACAGGCCTCCTAGGACCCTTCCCTCATCTTCCCCTAACCTACTTCCTAAAACCCCCTCCCCCTGTCTACTGCCTTCCACCTACCACCCCGCACAACCCACCACCATCACTTCACAACCGCTCGCTTTCCCCACCCACATGGTTAACTCATTCACCTTCCCTATCACACCCTCCTCTTCATCCCCACCCACCTTTTTTTCCTCGCTCACCTCCCCTACCCCACCTTCAACCTCACCATCCCCACAGACCACCACCTTGTCCCCAATAACCTCACCAGATGCCTCGCCGCCCACCACACCCCGCACCCCACACCCATCCCTCTCTCACGAGCTACCACCTGCACTGCCCTATCCCTGAACATTCAGACAACCCCGCGAGGCCGCATCTCCCCACCACCACCGGCTCCCTCTCCCCCTACACCTCACCCCACCTTTCCTCGCCTCCGACGACACACACCACCTGCCACATCCCACTCCACAGCCCCTGCCAAGCCACCACGGTTCCAGCACCGCACACCGTCCGCCATCACCCCCACACCACTAGCACAGAACCATGCTACCGCCCAAACCACCCCACCACCAAACACCCAGATGGTGCCACAAGATCGCAGTCCCTCCTCACCACCTACACTCCAAGCCACCTCTCCTGCCACCTCACCACTGCTACCGACCCCACACCCCCAACCTCCCCCTGCTCCCGCACTGCCTGTCACTTCCACATGCGAGTGCTATGTTTCCTCCTTGCCATCCCCTCCACCCCCCCTACCACCTCAGCCTCCCCCGCCGCCACCACCACCCGCACCTCACCTGACATCTCACCCGCCACACCTCGCTCACCCTCACCCCTTCCTTCTGCAGCCTCACCCTTTCCACCCGAAACACATGCCCTGCCCACCCCGCCACCCCCACAGGACAACCCACTACCACTGCCCTCTCCCCTTCACACCTACACACACCCACTCCGACAATCTCACCTTCCACCGCGCCCCCAACACGCACAACAGCCCGTGCTAACCAACCCCGCCCACCCCGCATGCCCACTTCCCCACTCACACCCACCCTCAGGACCACCACCACCCCCCTCGGCCGACTCTCACGCCCACCCGCCCGATACACCCACACTCCTGCACCACCCACCTCCCCACGACCTCACACCATCAAGCTACATCAGGCCCAAATCCCCTCCACCTGTACTCCCCAGAGACTCAACACCACATTACCATGGCACAAGGCCCGGCCCCTACCCTCGGTGTCCAGCATTCAGCTTCTGACCACACCGACAGCCACACCAAACAAGATGAGAGTAAGACGGGCCATATGGGCACCTACCCTTGGCAGGAACCAAAGACTCCACGGGCCACAACACCTGCTAACCCTCCTCCAGTCCACCACCACCGCCTCCACACTCTTCCTCACCTGCGACCCCGAGCAGGAAGAAAACCCCTACACCGTCACCTGGCAAACCGTGCTGCAACACCTCCAGCCCGTGTACACCACCTACAACACGCAAGCATTCTACCTCCAGCCATGAGGACGTGACTTTTTACAGGGGGAGAGTGGTAAAATGCGTGACTTAAGAAGCAGTGCCCCTGAAATGGAAACAGAAGAATACCATAGTGCCCCCGACAACGAGGCAAGCAAGATACAGCCCAGTATGCCCGGGAACGTGCCGACACCCCCACACGGACCCCACGGGGTAGCCGCCACCAGTCGGAACAACCCCCGGCAACAACAACATATGTCAGCCAGGGCCGTGTGCCCCTATGTCATGCAGCCATCATGCCATTGCCGCCAAAGGAGAAGGACACTACCTTCACGGAGTGGGATTGTTGAACCAGGTAGGGGTGGAGTTATTCTAGACCCTCCAGACGGCGCCCCTCCTCGTGAGACGGCCTATCGTCGCTCCGAAAGTGTCCAGATAGAGACGGCCTATTGTCGCTCCCACCCTCGTGAGACGGCCTATTGTCACTCCGAAAGTGTCCCGGTAGAGACGGCCTATTGTTGCTTCCCTCCTCGTGAGACAGCCTATTGTTGCTCCGAAAGTGTCCCGGTAGAGACGGCCTATTGTCGCTCCCCTCCTCGTGAGACGTCCTATTGTCGCTCCGAAAATGTCATGGTAGAGACGGCCTATTGTCGCTCCCCTCCTTGTGAGACGGCCTATTGTCGCTCCGAAGGTGCCCTGGTAGAGACGGCCTATTGTCGCTCCCCTCCTCGTGAGACGGCCTATTGTTGCTCCGAAGGTGCCCTGGTAGAGACGGCCTATTGTCGCTCCCCTCCTCATGAGATGGCCTATTGTCGCTCCGAAGGTGCCCTGGTAGAGACGGCCTATTGTCGCTCCCACCCTCGTGAGACGGCCCACTGTCGCTCCGAAGGTGCACAGAAGGAGGCAAGGAGCGAGACATCACCCCAGCAGGAGACAAGAGCCCAGGCCTCCCATACCAGAGTGGCCCAGACAGGCCTCACAGCCTCCCCTGGCCTCCTCTCCCTACGTCTGGGTCTGGAACAGACACACCTGACGGGCCCCAGCATAAGCCAATGCCGCAACCCTCCCCTGTCGGCGCCCCTAGACGCTGGAAACCGCAGTCCGCAGTCTCTCCCTATCCTCCCCAGGACACCTGGGCGCGATCTCCATACGCCCCTACGACGACGTAAGGCTCCCACCTCCGGCCGAGAATTACACCAGAGGTTCCTGGAGCTATTCGGCCCCAGTCCCGAAGGCCATACCTCTGAGCCCAGTCCGGAAGCCACGGGTAGCCCAGGACGTGAGAGGACGCTCTTACGAGTTGTCCCGTGCCCTCTTGGCATGCCTCCCCTTGGCGGTGCCCCTAGCCTAGCAAGATTGCCGACGGCGTGTTCCCGCCCTACCCCCACGATGAATACGTGTGATGCTACCCAGAAACAGTGAAAGTGATTTAGGTTAAGTGTGACTTTGCCTAGTGTAGTATCGTGCAGTGACTTAATATAGTGAATATCGGGGCAAGTAAGATCACAGTGAGAGAATAAAGGACGAGTGTGCGAACCAAGATCTGATGAACTATATTTATGAGTGACGTCCCTTATATACAATTAGTAAGACTGTGACGCCTGGAAATTCCTCCATAGTAATACACCCCTACTGCTGTGAGCTCTAAAGAAGTAATACGAGAAAGTGTTAGTGATATTCCCCCACTCACGCTGCCCGTAAATCCTGTACGACACTCTCTCGTCCCAGTATCTAGTGTAAGTGTAAAATCAATTACCAAAGTCCCTTTGCTATTGGAAAACGTGTAATCCTCATTGTTAATACATGCCTCTCTCCAGTATTACCTTAACTCCCTCCTAGCCGTCACAAGTCACTCCCCGGATTCCCCCCTTTTCTCCCCCCCCCCTTGTGAGACTCACTCCCAGTGCCTCCCGCGCGCGCCTATATTCACTGTACCCTGAATACACTAGGATTGATAGTGTTGGCATTAATATCAGATAAGCAAGTATCCTGCGAGATACACATGTCCTAGATAAGGTTTTATATTGCTATATATTATGTTGTAATTTCTGCTGATTTGTCCTGTGTCTGATTGTGGTAATATACGTGTAAAGGTTATTGCCTAGAGTTTTTGTGTCCTGCCTCTCTTTATTGCACTAAGCTCCGGTCTCGAAAGAGGACCACGCTCCACGTTTGGTGTATTAGGAACGAGAAGTCGAGCCTACTTACACCTACCATTACACATGCCTTGGTTATCACGTAAGGAAAATTTGATGCGTCTTAGTTATGAGGTAAAAATCAGCCTTCTTGGTTACTGGTCAAATTAACCCTCCAGTCTCAAACATTTGGTCATTAATGAAACTGAAAGAGGTTATGAGGCAGGAATGAGTCTCCTTGGCTATTAGTAAGATTTACCCTACAATCTGACAACATTTGGCTATTAATGGAGAAGGCTAATATTCCTAAGCTGAGAGAGGCTTGGTATGTTTCTCTGCCCTAACATTTCACCTCTACTTGTCACTTTCCTCTGCTGGCTTATATTCCGAAGGTGAGAGAGGCTTGGTATGTTTCTCTCTGCCCTAATATTTCACCTCTTCTACTTGTCACTTTCCTCTGCTGGCTAATAATCCTAAGCTGAGAGAAGCTTGGCATGTTCCTCTGACCTAATAATTCACCTCTTCTACTTGTCACTTTCCTCTGTTGGTTAATATTCCTAAGCTGAGAGGGGATTGGTATGTTTCTCTGCCCTAATATTTCCCCTCCTCTACCTCTCACTTTCCTCTGCTGGCTAATATTCCTAAGCTGAGAGAGGCTTAGTATGTTTCTCTGCCCTAATATTTCACCTCTTCTACATGTCACTTTCCTCTGCTGGCTAATATTCCTAATCTTAGAGAGGCTTGGTATGTTCTTCTGACCTAATATTTCACCTCTTCTACCTGTCACTTTCGTCTGCTGGCTAATATTCCTAAGCTGAGGGAGGCTTTGTATGTTTCTCTGGCTACTGATACAGATGTTACCCTAATATTTCACCTTCTTTACTTATCACTTTCCTTTGCTGCCCTACTATTACACCTCTCTTACTTGCCACTTTTCTCTGCTGACTAATATTCCTGAACTGAGAGAGGGTTGGTATGGTTCTCTGGCCATAGATCAAAGCGATTGGCAATCCTTAAGTGTTAGTATTTGTAGTGGAATAATATGCAAATTTATCTCTGACTAACTGTTCGAATGTGTTCATATATAAATAAAATGGTAGGGTATTACAGTGAAGGCTGAGACATACAAAGAAAGTTGGAAAGTACAGTGAAAGCCAGAAAGCACAGTGAAGATATTGAACAGAGAAGTATGGTAAAGACAGGGAAACAACGAAGAAAGGATCGCAGAATGATGATCAGGAAAACAACTGAGAAAGAAAGAAGTTACAGAAGCACAATGGAGATATGTCGAGGATATAAACAAGGGTAGGGAAATCAGAATCACAAAGGTAGGAAAACATTGAAATTAAGGCTACATACAAAACAAACCACAGAACATGTAAGGCAAGATGAAAGTCTTCGAGATGCAGGGATCTCTGAGAAATTTGACTCCTGTGCTGATGTGAAGAGAGTCAGGCCTTCAATATGAATATGAATAATACTCTGTTAAAGGATACCATACTGATACTGCCGTTATTACCATTCTGTACACGGAACGTTGTTGATTAAGTGATGGTAGGAAGATAAATGTGTCTCAGCGATAATCTCACATGTGTCCTGTGCCCGAATTCTCACCACATACCACCAAAACGGCTCAGCAAATTAAAAATACGCAACCAAAGCAGCTCAGAAAGTCAAAAAACACACCCAAAATAGCAACCAAAGCAGCTCAGCAAGTCAAAAAACACAAGCAAAATTATAAAAAATAACACAGCAAGTAAAAAAACAACCAAAACAGCTCAGCAAAAAAAAAAAAAAAAATCAGCAAGACAAAAAACGCAACCAAAACAGCTCAGTAAATCAAAAAGCACAATAAGCAGCTCAGCAAGACAAAAAAAAAAAAAAAAAAAGCCTCAGCAAGTCAAAAAACACAACCAAAACAGCTCATAAAATTAAGAAGCACAACACAGCTCAGAAAATAAAAGAACACAACAAAACAGTTCAGTAAATAAACAACCATAATCAAAACAAAACAGCAAGTAAAAGAAAAAAAAAAAGCTCAACAAATAAAAACACAACAAAACAGTTCAACATCTGAAAAAAAAAAACAACCCAAACAGCACAGCAAGTAAAAAAAAAAAGAAAAAAAAAAGAAAATAGCAGAGCAAGTAAAAAAAACTTCAGGAAAAACAGCTCAGCAAGCATGGAAGTGGGCAGCACACATACCCGTTCCTTTATGTTTTCCCAGTGAAAGAGAACTGGAGAAATTTTAGAATCCTTCCATCCCTCCCTCAGAAAAAAAGGAAAAATAAAAATCCTAGAATGGCCACTGCTTGCCTGGGGGCAGCCTCGATGGTTTCTTAAAAGCAATGTGAAGGAAAAAGAAAAGTAACACAAACAGTAGGAACTCGGTCACCATCTTGCCTCTTCTGTCTCTCTCTATCTCCCTCTTTGTATGTCTCGCCTCTGTGCCTCTCTCTCTCTCTCTCTCTCTCTCTCTCTCTCTCTCTCTCTCTCTCTCTCTCTCTCTCTCTCTCTCTCTCTCTACTGCCTGCACTGTTTCTCCTCGCGGCGGTATCTGAGAGTGCTGTATGAGGTGCAGGGAAGCACAGGACCAGCCCTTCCACGCATGCGCGATCATTCTTTCAGCCAAGGAGAGTGTGGGAGGGGGCAGCTGAAGATAACCCGGGGACGGACGGGGGGGGGGGGGCCGCTAGCTCAAAGATAGTGTTAAGAGGGTGGATAATACAACATAGCGAAGTTCAGTGTATAATGAGACACTGGATTTCTAAGTAAAATATATAATAGGAAGTAAGAATAAATACATCTAAACACATTAAAACAAGAGTGTGTATAACATTTACAGAACAGAAATAATTGTAAATTGTTAACAAAAATAATTTAAAGCATCTTTCCTATCAAGGCCTTCTTCCTGATCGTCAGCATGGGTTCCGTCAGGGACGCTCCACTGGTGATGATCACCTACCTTTCAGACTCTTGGTCATATCCCGTTCGGGATTTTGGCGAAAGCTTTGCCATTGCACTTGACATCTCAAAGGCTTTCGATCGAGTCTGGCATAAATCTTAAATTTTCAAACTGCCCTCTTGCAATTTCTATCCTTCTGTATGTGCCCTCATCTCATGCTTCCTTTCTTGTCGTTCTATAGCTGCTGCTGTAGACAGCCACCGTTCTTCTAAAGCTATCAATAGAGGTGTTCCTCAGGGCTCTGTTCTATCACCAACTCTCTTCCTTTTATTCATCAATCACCTTCTAAGCTGTACATCTAACCCTATCCACTCATACGTTGGTGACTCTACCCTTCGCCTTTCCATTCGCATCTCTCAGCGTCCAATTCATCAGGTACTTCAGCAAACAAGGGATGAGGCTATGGCACACCTAATGTCTGACTAGGCTCATATCTCTGACTGAGGCTAAAGTAATCTTGTTTTGAATGCATCAAAAGCTAAGTTCTTAAATCTTTCAATTCGTCAAAATATTCCACAGGAGTATCTTCTAATATATAACAATATTGCGTATCTGACTTCTGACTTGGGCTCATATTCTTATAGGTTGAAGAAGCTCCCTAACACCTCCTCCTTATCGATTTGTTTTGCTAATTGCATCTTACTATCTTTGTCATTTAAATCATTCAAATACCATCATACTCACCATAAACAGCATACACTTACATCCTCATCCCACACTGCCACAGGCTCCAGCAGCGGTTGTTCAGTACAGTAAGGACATTGCCCAGTGAGTTGTTCTTCCTATGGTCAGCCTTTAGGTGTACAGTACACAAGATCAGCTGAGGTGTTGTCAATAAACACTGGCTTTTTAAGTTCAGTGTCTTTATTTTCCAAATAATTACACTGAATGCTTTCCAACTTCACTTCACTATTCTCACAAGCACTGGAACTATACAAACTCTACGAACTGCAATTGCACTTAATGCTTGACAATACTTCACTATTTTCACGAGTACCGATTGTATACAAACTTCAGTATCACTTCACTGTTTGCCAACAACACTTCACTGCCTTCATAAGTATTGAAAATATACAAACTTCACTGCACTGACACTGCACTACGCTCAAACACAACTGAAAACTGACTGAGCCTATCTAGTCCCTTCTCCATCTTTATATAAAATTTCATTCTTCTAGAGACTTCTAGCACATGCTCGACGTGGCAACAGTTAAAACAGTTACCAACTATGAGACATCAAAACATGCCTGAGTTTACTTACATTACATAACACTAAATTAGTTAGCATAGAAATATAAATCAAATTACATAATTTAACAAGCAATCACGTAACTAAAACATTCTATGGAAAGAAAGAGCACAAAAATTCATGCATAACTTAATGAAATAACTACACTCACAAAGGCAGGCAAACTGGCAACTCTGACTCATACCAGAACTACCGTAAATATCAGGAATCATTGAGTAACTTCTAGACTACCTAGCTACCAAATCCGGCTTCTTAAGACTACTCCCTCCCTAATTCTTTGTGGTCCCGACAAAACTACACAGTATATACAAATATAAACCTTAATCCTAATGATACGTCTGACTATACACAAAATGATCTTTCAACTTATCAGGTCTTCTAAGCAGCTTCCGACGACGTCCTTTCTCCTCCACACAGTCCACTCCTTCTGGAAGGTCTTGGTCCTCTTCTTGATTCACTTCTTCCCTCGGGAAGCTGTCACCATCCTCTTGCACTTCAGCTCCGTGTTCCTCCTCAACATCCTAGCTGCGAGAGAGCATAATTCCTCGGAGACGTCCCAGCTGTACTGTCCTGGCCCTTGGTACTGCCACAGACGGTTCACGTGTACCACCTTTGGGCGAGACTTCCTGCCTCCCCGAATCCGATATATTACATCTGACAGAGGGTCCAACACAGTGTAAGGCCCATCTCATGGGAAGTTTCATGTGGGAAGTTTCCCTCCACAACCCACGCCTGAGGCTTGCTTGGCTTGGGCGGGCAGTCTGCCTCGGGCCATCCTACAAGGAGGACGCACCCTTGCATGTATATATTAGAATAAATCTAAAGCAGGCCTCACTATTTCCATCTCCCTCCTGGTTCTCACGCCAACATGGTGCAGTGGAGCTATACATGTAAAACAGGAGTGGTGCCGTCAGTGCTCGAGCAGGCGAACCTTGAGTCAAAAGACTTGTTCCGCTGCATGCCGCCAGGAGACCAAGCACACAGCAACATGTACAGTGTGCCACCACCCCAGCTACAACCTCCAGGAATGGGGACAGCCTAAATTCCAGCATACCCAACTCTGCACCCGGAAGCACAGACCAAGTGATGAGTATCTGCACCACCAGCGGCTGGTGGTAATGCTACTATGGGAATGTCGCCATCCCATTTAGAAGCATGGCCCGTGGCATCGAGTGCTACAGCCATGGTTGCAAGTGGGTCTCACCCTTGGCCGTGGGTTCCGTGAGATTGCTGTGTGATCCTGAAGTGCATCAATGTGTGGATGCACGGGTTGCCAAGCATAGATTCGAGGCCATGCACACAAAGGAGGCCATTGGCATGGTAATGAGCATGGTGGTGGGCCCCAGGAGTACTGTATGGGCATGGTCAGACTTCTTCACATGCACGCAGGAGAACCCACTGAATGGTGTTCTCGTATGGTGGTGGTCCAGAAGAAAGATGGGCGGCTGCGCAGAACAGTGGAGTATCAGCGACTCAATCAGGCAATCCAGTGGGAGACCCACCACATCCGACCCACATTCGATGCAATCATTAGCGTGCCGAAGCACATGTTCAAACAGTAGTGGATGTTTATTTGAAGTTCCATCAAATCCACCTCGATGAGGAGAGCAAGAAGATAATCACATTCATCACCCTGTGGGACCACTTCCTCTACCAGTGCACACCCATGGGCCACTGTACAAGGCAGGAAGCCCTTACCAAGCACTTCGATGATGCAACAGCAGAGATCCCCAGTAAACTGAAATGTGTCGACGACACGCTCCTGCACGACTATAGCGTTCCTGATGCTCTCTGGCTCACATACCAGTTCTTGTGAACATGTGCAGAAAACAGAGTCACTCCAAACCCAGACAAGTTCCGTTTCTTCTGAAGCGTGACCTTCTCAGGTTATCAACTCAGCTGGGAGGAGTATCAGCCTAGCCAGGACTTGCTAAGCAGTATAACCAGTTTCCAGATGCCGCCACGCCCCTCCCTCACAGATATCAGATCGTGGTTTGGGCTTGTGAACCAGGTGGTGCCACTCCTCGCCATTGCAGCATTCATGGAGCCCTTCAGAGAATTATTGAAAAAACTGTCAGGGAAAGTGGTGTACTGAAGTGGCCAACTCTAGTCCATCTTCGAGCCAACAAAGGAGGCTATAGGCCAGCTTGTGGGGAAGGGCCTCTAGTATCACGACCACACGGCCCACAGCAGTGTTCACTGACTTCAACATTCTTGGCATCGGCTTCATGGTCATGCAGCAGTACTGCCAGTGTGTGTCTCAAGAAACCCCCTTGTGTTGCAGGGGTGGCTGGATACTGGCCCTATGCAGAAGCCGCCATCTAACAGTGGCCAAGAAAAACTACTTAACATTGGAAAGGGAGGCCGTTGCCATCGCATGGTGCATGAAAAAGGCACACCTGTCCCTGCTGGGGTGTCTGGACCTCACCTTCATCACAGACCACACCGCACTCACCAAGATCTTCAAGGACAAAGAGCTGAGAGACATCAGCAACCCCTGCATACTCAATCTCAGGGAGATGACACTGATGTACTCATTTCACATAAAGTACCTAATGGAGGAGGTTAACCGCACAGCAGCCACTCTTTCAAGATATCCCCTGCTATGGGGCAGACAGGATGAGGCAGATCTGGTGGAGGATGAAGCTACATATGCCGCGGTCGCGGCAGCGATGGCTTGCACCCTAGAAGATGAAGAACGCTCCATTTGGACCTCCATCAAGTGGAGGATTAAGCTTTCCAGGATGAGGACTACAGGCTCCTCCATGAGCGCATGAGTGCTGGGACTGGGCCGACTGGAAGGATTAGGAGCCAATAGCACTCTGCCTGTACTGCGGGATGAGGAGGGACCTGTCATGCCAGAAGGACATTGTCATGTTCGCTAGAGATGAGAGACACCTGAGACTTGTAATCCCCACAGCCCTTCACCGTGCGGTCCTAGCCACCCTCCACGCAGGTCACAAGGACAGAGACTCCATGCCCAGGTGCACCAGGCAATGTGTGTACTTCCCCAGCATAGATACTGAGGTGAAGTAGAAGCGAAGGCACTGTCATGTGTACGAAATCAATGCCCCATCACAACACGCGGAAACCTTGCTGCCCACACTCCCACCTGAGTACTCCTTCCAGCAAACGGTGGCTGACCTTTTCCAACTGCAGGGGGAAGGGTACATTGCTGATGCAGACAAGCTAACCCGCTGATTGGAGGTGGAGCATGTGCCCAGGGGCACTGCCACCTCATGGCTTATAACAGCCTTTCGTAAGTGGTTGAAAAGGTTCGGCATCCCAGAGGTTCTGTCTTGTGAGGGGGTTATGAACCTCGTAAGTGGGGAAATGAGGGCATTCCCATCCGTGTGGCATGTGCAGCTGAGGGTGTCATCAGCCCATGACCCACAGTCCAACGGCCGAGCAGAGGCTACAGTCAAGTCCGCCAAGAGGCTACTGAGGAACAACACCCACCCAGGAGGCTCCCTGGACTCGGATGCTGCTGCTAGGTCCTTATTGCAGTACCTCAACACCCTACTACATGATACTGATGTATCCCCAGCCCAGCTGCTGATGGGACGTCAGCTGCCAAAGAACACTACAGGATCAGCAGCCGATGGGCCAGGATGCCGAGGAGCAGGGAACGGGCCATGGCCCACACTGGGGATGCTGCTGCCATAAGATTCAACCAGATGGCACACAACGTCGCCCCTCTCGACCCAGAACAGTGGGTGCACCTACAGAACCAAGAGATGGGGTGATGGGACAGTGTCGGGGTTATCGTTGACACCCCACCCTCAAGGCAAATACCTGGTGCAGCTGGACGGCAGTGGGTGAGCCTCCCTCAGAAATTGTTGCCACCTACGCCCCTACAATGAGTCAAGGGAACAGATACCCACCACGCACATTAAGGATGGTCCCCATCGGTAGGCTGACCACAGGGGGGAAGCCCCTCAGTGTCTCCCTCCCCTAGAGAGGCTGCAGAATGCTAGGCGTGCCCCAAGACACCTAGAAAACTATGTACAGTGACACTGAAGTGTTGTGTACCTCTGGGCATGTCAAGGTGTTTTGTAATGTGTATGACCTTGTTGCACTTGTACCATATTACCAGAGCAATGGTTGCTCCTGCACATGTAACTGATTTCCTTATTGACGCAATTATGCCACTCTAAAGTCAGAATGTATGTGACATGTAAATTTTGCCACTCTTGTGTCATGTAATTCCTAGTCTCAAGTCATGATCAGTGTCAGTACCTGCCCATTGCTTTGTTGTTGCAGTGACCTCTCTCCTCCTCGATTAATGTGCTTGATATCAATACTGCACTAGGTTTAGAGTTCTCTGCAATGGAGGGGGGGGTGTTGGAGCTTGAATTCACTTTGGAAGTTTCCCACCACCACCCATGCCTGGGGCTTGCTTGGCACGGGCGGGCAGTCTGCCTCAGGCCATTATAGAGGGAGACGGCGCCCTTGCCTGTACATATTAGAATAACTCTCAAGCTGGCCCCACTGTTTCCATCTCCCTCCTGGTTCTCACCCTAACAGTGACTGTCCCTTCTTTCGCTGAGGATTGTATAACCAAACTTGGTCACCAACCTTGAAGCTCACCCCACTTGCCTTGGCATCATACTTGCACTTCATCACCTCTCCTGAAAATTTAAGAGTTCCCCACACTTGATGATGTACCTTAGCCAACCTTTCCTGAAGTTGCATCGCATAGATGGAGGTGTCTGTAGGCAGCTCTTGACCAGGTGGTCTTCCCATTAACAAGTCAATGGGTAGGTGTAACTCGTGGCCTAACATCGGTTTTGCCAGGGTGTAGCTGGTAGACTCATGAGATGCAGACTGATATGGCATCAGTAATGCAGGTAATTTCTGGTCCCATTCTTTTTGTCCCTCAATGCAGTACTTGGCCAGTTCTTGTCCTAGGGTCCAGTTGAAAATCTCCGTCATCCCATCTGACTGTGGCCTTTGTGGGGTCATCCTGGTCTTCTTGATCCCCAACAACTTGCAGCACTCATGGAACACAGCAGATTCAAAGTTTCTACCCAGGTTTGAATGTACTCTTGAGGCATCCCAAAACAACAGAAAAACTGATCAACGAACACCTGAGCAACAGTAGCAGCCTCTTGACCAGGGATGGCATAGGCTTCTCGCCACTTTGTGCAACAGTCCATGGCGCTACATATATATACAGGTTTCCTCTTTCATTGAGTGGCAAAGGTCCAGCAATGTCCACCAGGATTCTTTCCATCGGTGCACCCACTTGGTACAGCTGAAGAGGGGCACAACCACGTTTCTTGGGTCCCTTCTTGGCACAACACACATCACAGGCCCTACACCACTCTTCAACATCATGATGCATGGCAATCCAGTAGAACCTCTGTCACATCTAGGTTCGAGTTTTCTTCACTCCCAGGTGCCCACCAGTGATCTGGTTATGGGACTTATCCAATATCCCAGACCTCATGTTCTTCAGAACCACCAGTTGCCAGTACTTGCTGCAGCCATCAGGTATCTCCCACTGACACTCCAGAAATCCGTTCTTCAGACAAAGAAGGTCCCGCTGACTCCAGTAGCTCCTGGTTGCAGGGCTAAATCGAGAAACCTTTTCCCAAGATGGTTGGATTGTACTCAGCTGCAGCCACTCTAGCACTGGTTGTAAATCTTCATCCTCCATCTGCAACTTCTTCAGGTCTTCTGCATCTAATGCTGGCCCTGTCACTGCAGTTTGGCTGTATTTCTTGCTACGGACTTCTTTTTCACTACACTCCTGGCACTCCGGGTCACATGGCCTATGACTCAGGGTGTCAGCATTGCCATATACACAAACAGGATGGTGCTGTACCTCATAACTGTGGCCAGTTGTCCTTCCAGAATCTTTAGCGTTTTCAGCCACTTGAGTGCTGCATGATCCGTCCTGATGGTGAAGCAGGACCAGTACAAGCAGGGATGGAAGAAATCAAGGCTCTTCATCACTGCCAAGTGTGCCTTACAGGTCACACAGTAGTTTCGCTGTGGTGGGCTGAGCTTCTTGATGTAGTATGCCACCACATACTCCTTGTCAACCTTTTTCTGTGACAGAACTCCACCAATACCATGGTCACTAGAATCACAGTTCAAGATAAGTGGCTGACTCTGATGAGAGTATGGCAATACTGGAGAGCTTGCCAAAGCATGCTTGAGTTCGTTGAAGGCTTTCTGAGTTTCTGCTGTCCATACAAACTTCTGCCTCTTCCCAAGCAGCTTGTGCAGAGGTTCAGCTATCATTGCAAAGTCCCTGATGAAACGCTGATTGTAGGTGCACACACCAAGAAAACTCCATATCTCCTTCACTCAAGTTGTAACTGGCCAGTTTTCCACAGTTGCCACCTTCTCCTGGTCAGTATGGATCCCGCTCTTGCCTACAATGTGTCCCAGGTACTTTACTTCCTTCTGAAACGAGTAGCATTTCTTGGGGTTCAGCTTCAGATCTGCTGCACGGGTCCTGTTCAGCAACTCTGCAGCCTTTCCAATTCCTGGTCGAACGTCCGTCCAAACACAATCACATCTTCTAGATAGATGAGAGCTATCTTGCGGAGCAGGCCTTAAAGTACGTGGTCCACGAGATGCTCAAAAGTAGCTGGAGCATTGCAAAGGCAAATGGTATCACTTTAAACTGCCATAAACCCCACCTTTATGAAAAGGCTGTCTTCTCTTTGTTCTTCTCTGCAACCTTGACCTGATGATGTCCTGCCTCCATCTCTAGGATGAAGAACCACTTAGCACCTGACAGAGCATCCAGGGTGTCTTCAACTCATGGCAAGGAGTATGCGTCCTTCACTGCCATATCATTCAGGGATCGATAATCTACACAGCACCTTAGTGAGCCATCCTTCGTCCTTACCAGAACCACTGGTGATGCCCATGGACTGGTTGACTTTTCCATCACTCCTTGGCTTTGGAGATTCTGCATCACCTTCTCCATTTATTGCCGTTGGGCTGGCGCCATCCTTTGCACTGGCTGTTTAATCGGGTAGTGATCCCCAGTGTCTATTCAGTGCTCCACCAGATCAGTGCACCCCAGGTCTAGGTCTCCAGTGGAAAATACATCATCAAAATTCGTCAGCAGCTGTCTCAACTTCAGCCCTTGTGAGCCATCCAGGCATTGGCAACTCCTAGAAAATAGGTCTTGTAAGTGGTCTGGCAGGTATCTATCTTCCTTGACTAGGCTCCGTTTACAGGCCTTCCTCCGATGCCACTAAAGGTCCACTGGTTGGCACAGTCCCACAGTTTCTCCCTCAATGTTCTTCTGTGGCTCACGGGAGAAATTGACCACCACAACCGGCACTTCACCTGCACCTGTTTCCACCAAAGCTCTTCTCACCATCACTCCATCCACCATCCCTATACAGGTGTCAAAAGAGCCACTCACCTTGCACTGGAGCAATTGTTTTGATCTGGGGGGTTATAACTGTAGTGCGGAGTGCTCTTTCCTTGCCACCAGAACTGGTATGTCTCACTGCCATGACAGGAACCGAACTTCTTCGAACGTTCAGCTTCATGGAACAGAATACAGCTCACATCCCATGGACATCAGAAAGTCCAGACCCAGAGGGCAAGGACCCTCCATCTCAGCTACATAGCCTGGAAGCATGGCCTCTTATCCTGCCAGTTCAATCCGAACATCCATGGGTCCCCTCAGTTCTGCGCAGTGCCCGGGTACGCCACACAGTTGTTCTGATGGCTCAGGCAGATACCAATGATGTAACACAGTAGCCTCACAAAAGTCTGCTCTGAGGCCGAATCAATCACCAAGGAACATTACTTTCCACCTGCTCTTCCGTCTACTTGCACGTTGTCAGTTGCCGTTCTCTTGCATTTTCTCAGTGGGGAGGCTACTTCGAAAAGGCCAGCTGGTGGTTCCCCTATAACACCAGCCTCCACTAGTTTCCCGCTTCTTTCTGGTCTTCTGCAGCCTTCTTATCATCCTTTTTCTTCTTTGGACACTCAGAACTGACGTGTCCCACTTCACTACATGTCCAACATGCGTTTGTTACATTTTAAGATTTCCTTGCACTGCTATGTTCTTGCTCCTTCTTCCATTTGTAGTGATCCTCCTTTTTGTGTCCTGGCTTCCCACAGAACCACCAACCTCCTCCGGTTTTCTCCTGTTCCCTCTTCCACTTGGAGCAGTCCTCTTTCCTATATCCTGGCTTTTCACAGTACCAGCAACTTCCTTCAGATTTTTCCACTTCATGTATGTGCCCCTTTCTTGCCTTGAATCCTGCACTACGACCTGCCTGAAAAGTGGACATACTGGACCTGACATACGAATCATATTCTAGAGTCCTGGCAAGTGCTTCTTGCATGCTTCTGGGTTGTGCCTGCTTCACTCGCACTTTCAACTCGGCACTATCAAGAGGATCAATGAACTGGTCCCTCAGAAGAATAGCCAACAAGTTAGGTGCTGCTCTAGGGTATGCCTTGTATGCCATACTCTCCAGGTCATGAGCAAGCTGCTGTAGGGATTCTCCTCGAGCATGTGCAAGTCTCTCGTATCTTGCTTTGTAAACCTCATTCTTGTACATGGTCCCATATCTGTGCTCCAGCACTTCTACTAAGGACTGATAACACTTCCTCTCTACCGACATCTGGTCCAGAATATCCAGTGCAGCACCCTTAAGGCTATTAGCAAGCTGCACAGCCCTCTGCCTATAATCCCAACCATTCTGATAAGCAAGTAACTCAAACTGTGCTCGGTAAGCTTCCCAAGACACTCTACCATCAAATTCCTGAGGTTTCTTTTTAATTGGACCCCCATTATAGCCATGCACTTCACTGGTTTCGGGCCTAGAAACTGGGGCATCATCATTCAGTACAGGACTTAAAACTTCTGCATGCTGATTTTTCAATCCCCATAATGCTACCTTTATATGGTTGGGATTCGTCAAGATCCACCATATAATCTATTTTTTTTCAAATGCTCCTTGTACAGTTGGCCGCACTCCCGCGTTCCCTGAACTTCACCCATAGTTTGCGATGTGGCACCACTGTATTTGTTTGGATCTTTGAACACGTAGCGTATGAAGTCCTGGGATCTAGTAATTATGACGTGGCATGGACAGTGAGTAATGGAATTTTCCTCTCAGCGTCTGTGCATTATCGAACCTATGTATCATTTAAATAGCAATAAGCATTAGGATATAACTGGACCCTGTATCGGGTGTCTAGTTTGGTGAGGAGGAGGTATGGCTAGAGGTGGCGTGAAGGGAAGACGGGGGAGGGGTAGGCTCTCCCACTCTGGGTAGCTTGGCAAACTGTTTCGGGAAGAAGGTTCACCAGCAACTATCGTATGAATCTGGTTATGTAATAAACCAACAAATAAACCACCACAAATGTAAGAGTCACACATCATTATATTGGAATCAACTAAAAATGGAGAATAACCACGTAAACATATCCTGCTGTTTCATTGCAAAATTCAGGTGGTGCACAGAAGGTGCTGACCAAGATGGATATACTGCCACAGCATGTCATCTGTATGGTATTCCTGGTAGACATAAAAGGGAGCAGCATTTTGGCACCATGCTATCACCTATGAAGGTATTCTGTTAGGTATGCACACAGTGCAACTACGATGTAGGCATACTAACGTGCTTATAAAAATACACAAGTTTTAATTTAAGAACGTGTCTACATTCCGTTTAATAACATCAGGAATAGTTAGTTTTCGGTACGGTTATTTTCATTGTTATTGACTAAAATAGTGTAATTGTGGTGACGGGTCAAGCCAAATGGCCTCATGAATCAGCCTCCACCTCCCCTGCACCAGCCACATCATGTGATAAGCCTAACACTTAACATGCTGAGGTCTGCTGTGTTTTACGTATCACTATGTAGCTTTCATAGCCAACTAATACATATATTATTTAGCTCTCCATACAAAGGTGAAAGCATGCCGTGTGTGTGTGCCCCTAACCATGTGAATGTTTGTCATCTCGCTCATTTCCTGTAAAGTATTGGGTTCCAGCTTACGACTCAGCATACGACTCAGCTAGAAACAGGAGAGCCCTCCCCTCCCCCATCCATTCCCTCCCCTCCCCCACTAGCAACACTTCCTCCCCACCAAATTAGACACCTGATACAGGGTCCAGTTATATCCTAATCCTTATCACTATTTGATAAATAGGTTCGACAATGCACAGACGTTGAGAGGAAAATTCTGTTACTCACTGTCTGTGCCAATTCACTATTGCGAGGTCCCAGCTCTTTATACTGCTGCGGTACGTGTCAAAAGATCCAAACAAATATGGCGGTGCCACATCGCTGACTATGGGTGAAGTTCAGGGAACTCTGGAGTGCGGCCAACTGTACACTAACCTGAGGCTCAGCAGTGCAATATTTCTCCACAGCCTCCATTCTCTCACAAATTGTCTTTAAATGGCCATCTACTTTACATGCTTGAACTGGCCATCTACATGCTTCAACTGGTCACCTACATCTGTCTGCACTCCATCACATTATTCCTTACCTCATACTTCTCCTGGAAAAGGCCAGCAGTCCTTGAGCATCACCAGTGGCTCTGGTAAGGACGAAGGATGGCTCACAAAGGTGCTGTGTAGATTATCGAGCCTTGAATGATATGACAGTGAAGGACGCATACTCCTTGCCATGAGTTGAAGACACCCTGGATGCTCTGTCAGGTGCTAAGTGGTTCTTCAACCTAGACATGAAGGCAGGATATCATCAGGTCAAGGTTGCAGAGAAGAACAAAGAGAAGACAGCCTATTCATAAAGGTGGGGTTTATGGCAGTTTAAAGTGATACCACTTGCCTTTGCAATGCCCCAGCTACTTTTGAGCATCTCATGGACAGCGTACTTGAAGGTCTGCTCCGCCAGATAGCTCTCATCTATCTGGACGATGTGATTGTGTTTGGGCGGACGGTCGACCAGGAATTGGAAAGGCTGTCAGAGTTGCTGAACAGGATCCGTGCAGCATATCTGAAGCTGAACCCCAAGAAGTGCTACTTGTTTCAGAAGGAAGTAAAGTACCTGGGACACATTGCAGGCAAGAACGGGATCCGCATTGACCCGGAGAAGGTGGCAGCTGTGGAAAACTGGCCAGTTCCAACTTGAGTGAAGAAGATATGGAGTTTTCTTGGTGTGTGCACCTACTACCAGCGTTTCATCAGGGACTTTGCAATGATAGCTGAACCTCTGCACAAGCTGCTTGGGAAGAGGCAGAAGTTTGTGTGGACAGCAGAAACTCAGAAAGCCTTCAACGAACTCAAGCATGCTTTGGCAAGCTCTCCAGTATTGCCATACCCTGATCAGAGTCAGCCACTTATCTTGAACTGTGATTCTAGTGACCATGGTATTGGTGGAGTTCTGTCACAGAAAAAGGTTGACAAGTAGTATATGGTGGCATACTACAGCAAGAAGCTCAGCCCACCACAGCGAAACTACTGTGCAACCCATAAGGCACTCTTGGTAGTGATGAAGAGCCTTGATTTCTTCCATCCCTGCTTGTATTGGTCCTGCTTCACCATCAGGACGGATCATGCAGCATTCAAGTGGCTGAAAATGCTAAAGAATCTGGAAGGACAATTGGCTACTGGTGTGGGAGGCTGAACCAGCACAGTTATGAGGTACAGCACCATCCTGTTTGTGTATATGGCAATGCTGACAGCCTGAGTCATCGGCCTCGTGACCCAGAGTGCCAGCAGTGTAGTGAAAAAAACGTCAGTAGCAAGAAATACAGCCAAACTGCAGTGGCAGGGCCAGCATTAGATGCAGAAGACCTCAAGAAGATGCAGATGGAGGATGAATATTTACAACCAGCCCTAGAGTGGCTGCAGCGGAGTACAATGCGACCATCTTGGGAAAAGGTTTCTAGATTTAGCCCTGCAACCAGGAGCTACTGGAGTCAGTGGGACCTTCTTTGTCTGAAGAACGAACATCTGGAGTGCCAGTGGGAGACACCTGATGGCAGCAGCAAGTACTGGCAACTGGTGGTTCTGGAGAATATGTCTGGGATATTGGATAAGTCCCATAACCTGATCACTGGTGGGCACCTGGGAGTGAAGAAAACTCGAACCTGGATGCGACAGAGATTCTACTGGATTCCCATGCATCAGGATGTTGAAGAGTGGTGCAGGGCCTGTGATGTGTGTTGTGCCAAGAAGGGACCCAAGAAACGTGGTTGTGCCCCTCTTCAGCTGTACCAAGTGGGTGCACCGATGGAGAGAATCCTGGTGGACATTGCTGGACCTTTGCCACTCAATGAAAGAGGAAACCTGTATATAAATGTAGCGCCATGGACTGTTGCACAAAGTGGCCAGAAGCCTATGCCATCCTTGATCAAGAGGCTGCTACTGTTGCTCAGGTGTTCGTTGATCAGTTTTTCTGTTGTTTTGGGATATCTCAAGAGTACATTCAAACCTTGGTAGAAACTTTGAATCTGCTGTGTTCCATGAGTGCTGCAAGTTGTTGGGGATCAAGATGACCAGGATGACCCCCAGTAAGACCACAGTCAGATGGGATGACGGAGATTTTCAACTGGACCCTACGACAAGAACTGGCCAAGTACTGCACAGAGACAAAGAGAATAGGACCAGAAATTACCTGCATTGCTGATGGCATATTGGTCTGTATCATATGAGTCTACCGGCTACACCCTGGCAAAATTTACTTTGGGCCACGAGTTACACTTACCCGTTGACTTGTTAATAGGAAGACCACCTGGTCAAGAGCTACCTACAGACATCTCCAGCTATGCAAAGCAACTTCAGGAAAGGTTGGCTAAGGTACATCATCAGAAGAGGTGATGAAGTGCAAGTATGATGCCAAGGCAAATGAGGTGAGCTTCAAGACTGGTGACCAAGTTTGGTTATACAATCCTCAGCGAAAGAAGGAACAGTCACTGTTAGGGTGAGAACCAGGAGGGAGATGGAAACAGCGAGGCCAGCTTGAGATTTATTTTAATATGTAAAGGCAAGGGCACCGTCTCCCTCTAAAATGGCCTGAGGCAGACTGCCCGCCTGCGTCAAGCAAGCCCCAGGCACGGGCGGTGGAGGGAAACCTCCCACGTGAATTCAAACTCCAACACCCCCCTCCTCTATTGCAGAGAACTCTGAACCTAGTGCAGTATTGATATAAAGCACATTAGTCGAGGAGGAGGGAGGTCATTGCAATAACAAAGCAATGGGCAGGTACTGACACATCATGACTTGAGACTAGGCATTGCATGACACAAGAGTGGCAAAATTTACATGTCACATACATTCTGACTTTAGAGTGGCATAATTGCATCAATAAGGAAATCAGTTACATGTGCAGGAGCAACCGTTGCTCTGGTAATATGGTACAAGTGCAACAAGGTCATACACATTACAAAACACGTCGACATGCCCAGAGGTACACAACACTACAATGTCATGGTACATAGTTTTTTAGGTGTCTTGGGGCACGCCTAGCATTCTGCAGCCTCTCTAGGGGAGGAAGAGGCCGAGGGGCTTCCCCCCTGTGGTCAGCCTCCTGCTGGGGACCATCCTTAATGTGCGTGGTGGGTGTCTGTTCCCTTGAATCCTCGTAGGGGCGTAGGTGGTGACGATTTCTGAGGGAGGCTCGCCCACTGCCGTCCAGCTGCACCAGGTATTTGCCTTGAAGGTGGGTTGTCAATGATTACCCCGACACTGTCCCACTACCCAATCTCCTGGTTCTGTAGCTGCACCCACTGTTCTGGGTCGAGAGGGGCGAGGTTGTGTCCCGTCTAGTTGAATCTCATGGCCACAGCATCCCCAGTGTGGGACATTGCCCGTTCCCTGCTTCTTGGCATCCTGGCCCATCGGCTGCTGATGCTGAAGTGTTCTTTGGCAGCAGGTAGCCTACAGAGTCTCTCAGCTGATGTCCCATCAGCAGCTGGGCTGGGAATGCGTCGGTATCATGTAGCAGGGTGTTAAGGTAATGTAATAAGGCCCTAGCAGCAGCATCCGAGTCCAGGGAGCCTCCTGGGTGGGTGTTATTCCTCAGTAGCCTCTTGGTGGACTTGACTGCACCCTCTGCTCGGCCGTTGGACTGTGGGTCATGAGCTGATGATACCCTCAGCTGCACATGCCACACGGATGGGAATGCCCTCATTTCCCCACATACGAGGTTCATACCCCCCTCACAAGACAGAACCTCTGGGATTCCGAACCTTTTCAACCATTTACGAAATGTTGTTATAAGCCATGAGCTGGCAATGCCCCTGGGCACATGCTCCACCTCCAATCAGCGGGTTAGCTTGTCTGCATCAGCGATGTACCCTTCCCCCTCCACTTGGAAAAGATCAGCCACCGTTTGCTGGAAGGTGTACTCAGGTGGGAGTGTGGGCAGCAAGGTTTCCGCGGGTTGTGATGGGGCATTGATTTCGTACACCTGACAGTGCCTTTGCTTCTGCATCACCTCAGTTTCTATGCTGGGGCAGTACATGCATTGCTTGGCGCACCTGGGCATGGAGTCTCTGCCATGGTGACCTGCGTAGAGGTTGGCTAGGACCGCACATTGAAGGACTGTGGGGATTACAAGTCGCAGATGCCCCTCATCTCTAGCGCACATGACAATGTCCTCCTGGCATGACTGGTCCCTCCGCATTCTGCAGTACAGGCAAAGTGCTATTGGCTCCTAATCCTTCCAGTTGGCCCAGTCCCCGGCACTCATGCGCTCATGGAGGAGCCTGTAGTCCTCATCCTGGAGAGCTTAATCCTCCACTTGATGGAGGTCCACAATGGCGCCTTCCTCGTCTTTTAGGGTGCAAACTATCGCTGCCATGACCGCAGCATATGTAGCTTTGTCCTCCACCAGGTCTGTTTTGTCCGGTTCCTGGGGCTTTCCCCATTTTAACTTTCTTCATTGCTTCCATAACTTTCATCCTACTGATTTCTTCTTCTCTTCTCAAATCCCTCCTTCTCTCAGCCATTCCCCAGCCACTTATACTCGTATTACTTTCATTTTCTATGTTCAACAGTTCCTTAAAGTGTTTTCTCCATCTGCTCACTTGTTCTCCCTTCTCCACTAGAAATCTACCATTTTTATCTTTCACTCCCTAACTAACTTCTTTGGCACCCTGTCTAATGCTCTCTACCTCTTTCCAGAACATTTTCCCACATTCCCTCCACTTTACACTCAAATTCCTTCCAAATTCATCATCCATTCTCTTCTTACTCACTTACTGATCTTTTCACCTCTCTTTTCCTCACTACATATAACTCTCTCTTCTGTCTCTCAACTTCTTCCACGCCCCTATTTCTCATCCACTCACTATATGCTTTCTTCTTTTGTGTCACAGCCTCTCTCACCTCTTCATTCCACCATGCTGTTCCCTGTACCCCCTATTGTCTTCTCTTCACCCCACACACCACCTCACATGCTGCACGGATTTCTTCTGTGAATATCTTCCACACTTCTTCCAGGTCCCCCATCTGCTCCAATCCATATTTACGCAGTCGCTCCTCCACTTCCTTCTTATATTCTGCCTTATTTCCATCCTCTTGTAATCTTTCCACCCTCCTTGCATCTACTACTTCCTGTCCTTCCCTTCTTCTATTTCTCCATTTCATTTGGACTTTGATCCTCACAGCCACCAAGCGGTGGTCAGAAAGTCCACTCCTCCAACCTCTATATACTCTTGCATCCATTCCACACCTCATCCTTTCATCCACACACACATAATCAATCATTGCCTTCCGTTCATTCAGTTCACCACCCATCTTTCTCATCACTCGCCACGGATACCTATGGATCATTTTGTGCCCGTAGGGGGTATTGGCTATCACCATCCCCTTCCCGGCACAAATGCTCACTAAAGCACTGCCATTCTCATCCACATCTGCAAACACACACCACTCACGAACTACTCCATCCACCTTCACATTCCCTACTGTTCCATTCATATCTTCAATCAAAAACACTCTCATTCCTTTCAAACTCTTCCATACACATTTCCACATTTGTCCAGAATTCTACTATCACTCTGCTTGCACGATCTTGCATTGGCTTATACACACACACACAATCGCCCACATTTGTAGTCCAACATTCGATCTTACCCACACAATCCTTGACTCAACTGATCCATACTCTCTTATACTCTCCTTCCATCAGTTACTCACAACAATACACACTCCTTCTTTTGCCTTCTCATTCTCACCTACTCCCGCGCATATACCCCAACCATACTCCCATTATCTCACACTCTCACCTATCATTTAGTTTCAGTTACTCCACATATATCCACTATCGCACCCTCAAGCACCTGTACAGTCTCTCCTTCTTTCACCTCATTATTTGCTCCCCTTACATTCCACGTAGCTATCTGTACCATGTCCTTTGTTGGGTAGTTAGTCGTCATCTTTTGGTCAGTCCTGGTCCGAGGCTTCTTGTTTGTATTTTTAGCAAGATGTTTTCCGTGGAGGGGCACTAACCCTCCGCCAACTCACTTGTTGTCACGTAGGGAACGCGTGTTGGTTCATATTATGGTTACCACCCTGCGTTGTAAATGCTTTCGTGGTTTACAGGAAATCATTTGGCTTGCCATTCATTGCGGAGCTACCCTAAAAGCAGAGTACCACTACACAAATTGGGTGGATGATGGGCGCCCCCACGTACCAGCAAAATAATTCTGACCGGAATTAAAAAAAAAAAAAAAGTTTTTTATTCCACCAAAACTCAAATTCCGCATCTTTTTAACCCGGCAAATCTTACACAGGAGTAACCTTCAGTGTTTAACAATTTACTGCTCAATAATTCATGTGGTGAGAGGGATCCTGAGATAGATAGATAAATATACAGATAGACCAACAGATAAACAGGTAGATGGGTACAGACAGACAGACAGATGGAGATACTGTACATAGGGTGGCTAATGAGACACATCAACATAAGACATATCTTTTAATACAACTACATATAAGATATATCTTTTAATATACAGTAACTACACATAAGTAGTGCTGAGTTTAGGTGACACTACACTGAATGTGGATCCAAGGTGTGTGATGCAACCCTGGGAACTGATTTTTTCTTTATTCTCTCTCTCTCTCACTCTCTCTCTCTCTCTCTCTCTCTCTCTCTCTCTCTCTCTCTCTCTCTCTCTCTCTCTCTCTCTCTCACACACACACACACACACACACACACACACACACAGCTTTTCCCTCCCCTCTCTGCTTCTCTCCTACTCATTCCTCTTCACACTTTGCCTCTTCTCAATGACCACCCTGTAAGGCTTCGGGGCATTCATAATTATCACATCAGGGTCTCTCTCAGTTTTCAGCGTCTCTCCCTGCGGCGGTGAGAAGGTGAAATTCTGCAACAACGCCGTCAGAAACACAAAGATCTCTACCTTGGCCAAACCCACCCCCACGCACATCCTACGACCTGTGTATAAGGGGCTGGAATGAGGGTTGGTATGGGTCGGAATAAAAGCTAGATTATGGGCTTGGACAAAATCTGGAATAAGGGCTGGAATAAGAGCTGGTGTGGGCTGGAATAAGAGCTGGTGTGGACTGGAATAAGAGATGGTGCGGACTGGAATAAGGGCTGGAATAAGAGCTGGTGTGGGCTGGAATATGAGCCGGGATAATGATAGTGAATGATAATGAGACTATAATCTTTTCACTCTACAGTAGCATGGCCTAAAATTCCAATCCCTCCACCTTGAATCCTGAGTTTTAACAGTAGATAGCATAAGAGGATGCTATTCATGAAGAAGTGCTGTGGAGAGGAGGGAGAACCATAGCATTGGCTAGCCTCGGAACTACAAGAAATCTATCTATCTATATACCTAGGCTGCTTCCCCCAGGAAAGGGAGGTAGCCGAGACGGGACGACACACTCCCAATTTACTCATAAACACAAGCACATTCATTCGCATCTTAGCCCCAAGGGAAGAAAGGACAGATCCTCACCGTACCACACTGAACGAGGGTCAACTGTGCAGTGCTGTCAGCGACATCTGCAGCATGGTCCAACAGCAGAGCTGGTTTACCCCTACCGCATCACAGTGGACCCATCCCGTTACCCACACCTGACCTGATAAGCTGATCAGACCAAATACAGGAGAATATCCCCCCAGGGCTGCGTCATAATTTGTTCATTCACAATCTCTCTCTCCAATCATTTCTATCACGAGCAGCCACTCTTCCTTGCTCAACAGACATCCCTCTCGCATCCAATACTCTCTTTACATTGTCCATCCATCCTATTTGTGGTCTTCCTCTCAGCCTTACACCTCTCATATCTGATCCAGTTATTTTTTTTTCACAAATAACTCATCATCCATTTTTTCCACATGCCCAAACCATCGTAACACCCTCTGCTCAACGCGATCAGCCGTCTCCCACACATTCCAGTTCTCCTTCACACTTCATCATTTCTCATTTGATCCATAGGCATCACTCTACTCATACTCCTCAGACACCTCATCTCCAATACATTCAAACTTTTCCTGTCTACTACACCCATATTTCATTTTTCAGTCCCATATAACACAGTCGGTACCACAATATCCATCCATTCTAAGCAAACAACATCTTATCACTTTTTTCATTCCTCCCAGCACCTTTCATACTTCATTCATTCCGAACTTCACTTCTGCATTTATTCTTCCATCCTCAGCAACATGAGACACTAAACACTTAAAGCACCCTACCTCCTCAAGCAACTCGCCATTCAGAACTGTTCATCATCCTACCATCTACCAACCATGCACAATTCATCACTTTACCCTTATTTTCACTTACTCTTATTTTCCTCAATTCACACACCCTTCCATACTCCTCTACCAACTGTCTTAATCTCTCCTCTGAATAATCCGCAAACAGCAACTGATTCAGATTCCACTCACTACCATCAATATTCACCAGACTTAAACCTCCACCTAAGACTCTTGCATTCACCTCTCTTATGAATACTAATCAACCAAGGAGACATCACACATCCCTGCTGCAGCCCCTCTCTTATGGGAAACCAATCACTCACCATATTTCCCACTCTTACATATGCTCTACTCTTTACATAAAAACTTTTCATTCCTTTTAGCAGCCAACCATCAAGTCCATACAATCTTAAAACAGTCCACAAAGCCTCCCTATCAATGCTATCATACGCTTTCCCTAAATCAATGAAAGCCCAAAACATATCCTTACCTTTCGGTAAATACTTATCACACACCTGTCTCACAGCAAACACCTGATCCATGCATCCTCTCCCTCTCCGAAAACCACACTGCTCATCACCAGTCACTTCCTCTGTACCCTCTCTAACTCTCATAATTAGCACTCTACCACACCTTACCTACTGTACAACACTCAACAGACTTATAGCCCAGAAGCTAGTACATTCATACTTATCACCCTTACCTTTATACAGCGGAACCACACAAGCACTTGCCCAGTCAATTGGCACCATACCTCTCACAAAACACACATTCAACAATCTTACTAACCATTCAGCAATAGACGCCCCATCACCTTTCAGGCACTCCACAGCACACCCGTCCATACCTGCAGATTTCCCTGTTTTTATCTTCTTACTGCCTCCTGTATGTCCTCCGTCATGATCAAAGAATCATTCAACCCTCCCAACACATTTATTCCTTGCACCCTTCCATCTTTCACAGTCTCAGCCTCCCTTTCCTCCTCTACATTTAACAATCGTTCAAACTACTCTGCCCGTCTCACCCTTTACTGCATCCATCTCAATTAACCTTCTTCTGTCCTCTACTTTTCCTCCTTCTTCCTTACCAAACTCTCCCTTTTGCACCCTTTTCACTTCCTTCCAAAACATTTTCTTATTCTGTTGAAAATTCTTAGTCGACCGTTTGCCCCACCCCTTATCTCCTGTTACTTTAGCATCATTCATAGCCCTTCTTGCCCTATTCATCTTTTCCATATACCTCTCATATGACACCTCATCCTTCCTCCGCAGCAACATTTCATATGTACGTCTCTTCTCAGCCACAGCCATACTTACTTCCTCGCACAACCATTCATTTCCCTTTCTTACACCACCACCCACTTGTCTCACACTACACACAACTTCCACATGCCCCACCACAGCACTCTTAAACAGCTGCCATTACTCTTCCATGCTGCCACTTTCCTGATCTTTTACTGCGTTCCACTCATCTTTCAATTTCTCCTAATACTCTATCATTTTCTCTTTTTTATCCAACTCACTCACTTTCAAAACCTCCCGGTCACACCTAACTCTCCTAGTTCTCACCCATCTTTTACCTACTCACAACTTTCCATCCATCAGGTAGTGGTCAAACTTACCTCCAGTCTCTCCTCTCAAAACTCTCACATCCAACAATCTTCCTCCTACATTCCTAGACACAGTCACATAGTCCATCAATGCTCTATCAACAACCCTTCCACTCTCCTGTCTCACCCATGTATACTTCTCAAACAAAATATTTCCAGTCACCATCTCTCGCTCAACACACATCCGTATCATTCGTTCCCCATTTTCATTTCTTTCAGGCACATCATGCATACCAACTACACCTTCAACTGCTACATTTCTCACGTTAGCATTCAGATCTCCCATCATTACCACATTCACATTCGCCTCAAAACTCTGCAGACACTCAACATATTCCAGAATGACTCCCTCTCTTCCTCAGCCCTTTCACTACCAGGGCCATATGCACTCGCATATACCCACAACTCACGTTCAAATTTCGCTTTCAAACACATCAGTCTTGATGACACCTCCTTCCATTCAGTTACACACTGCTGCACTTCTGGGCCCACTAACACTACAGGAAACGAGCTGGAAAAAGATGAAAAAATAAATCTGGCCAAGTGAAAGTAAAAATAGTATAGTGTCAATAAAAGTAAGTAATGATGATGACGATGATAATGATGACTATGTTCATTGCCTTTTCTTTCCTTATCATCAACTTACCAATTCCAAATGGCAGAAACCCCTCCTTCTTGTTGTTAAATGAGCCGTCTGGACTAAGGAAGTGGTCTGGGTTGAATTCGTTTGGTTGGTCCCAGAACTGAGAGTCTTTGTGGCAGAACTCCAAGTGAGGAAGAACCACTGTGCCCTGGTAAAATAAAAATAATAATAATACTAATAATAACAATAATAATAATAATAATAATTAGAGGATCCCCCAAAGGAGGGAATCACACCAGCCATGAGCCGATACATATCTAGCGCAGCTGGAAATATGACCTTGACCTACCTTCACCAACTGCGAACTCGTCCGAGATTTTCATCCCTATCACACACGTATAAAATTTTTTGATGGTACTGAATCTTGAGTGGTTGCGAAGTTATCGGGCTAACAGACACACACACACACACACACACACACACACACACACACACACAGTCACACACCAACAAACTGAAAACAATACCAGCATCATTATCATGGCTG
This sequence comes from Coenobita brevimanus, assembly GCF_032717465.1. Taxonomy (NCBI): domain Eukaryota; kingdom Metazoa; phylum Arthropoda; class Malacostraca; order Decapoda; family Coenobitidae; genus Coenobita; species Coenobita brevimanus. The sequence continues at coordinate 20,137,825 of NC_136988.1, forward strand.
GTAATAATAATAATGTGGATATTGTGTATTTTCAAAGATTTTTCCTTATTTTCTCCTAACATGAATTTGTTATATTTTACTTATTTCTTCTAATTTTCTTCCTAGCGGTTTTAAGTGTTTTCAAATACTTTGCAACATTTGTTTCTTAATGATTTATATTGTACAGAGCACCTCAATAACCACTTCTGCATTATTGCTGGGATACTAAAATTATATAAATAACATACAATACAGTTTAGTGTTCAAGGCATGGTAAGCATGTTAAATCGCTTAGGGTGAGGTACTACAGAGTTTCCTAGAATATGCATCTCATGGATTCGAATCACGGACACCAACCTTGGGAATGAGGTACCCGTCCAGCATGGTGTCTGCAGAGGCAGTGTGAGGGACGGCAAAAGGTGCCAGAGAGATAATACGGTGCACCTCATGAATCACTGCCTCCAGGTACGGTAGTCTAGGAAGAGAGAGAAAGAACTGTGCATGAGAGAGAGAGAGAGAGAGAGAGAGAGAGAGAGAGAGAATAGTTGTACCACCAAAATTAATGTTCTTACATGACCCTCTGGCGGTCATATGGAAAGTTGGAACTGGGAATCTTATGAGACAGACAGACAGACAGTGAGATTCTACCACCAAACTCTTTTACTTGTTCCTCTCGTAGTAGAAGAGAAGGCTGTCTCTTGGGACCTCTTGATCAATTTGCCTCTGGACCCTTGCCTGTACCTCCGGGTGCTTGGCTAAATACAAGATAGCCCAGCGCACAGTGGACAAAATGGTGTCAGTCCCAGCGACCAGTAAGTCAATAATCATAGTACGCAAATCCTGTTCTGAAAAATATTAAAAATGATAATTAGCGATTTGAATGTAAGCAGAATATTCTGGTACTGCCCAAAGGAGGTTATGATGGTCTCAGTTTGGGCAGACTAAAAACCTGATTATCGTAACACCTAAATCCAACACTGAAAAGTATGAAATGGATAACCAGTGACTTAAATGTAGGCAGAATATTCTGGTACTGCCCAGTGCAGAGTGGATATGGTAGTCTCAATCCCAGTAAACAATAAATCGATAACAATAATATCCAAATCCAGCTCTGAAAACTATGAAAAGGACATCCGGTGGTTGGAATGCAGGCAGAATATTCTGGTACTGTTCAGAGGAAAGTTGGGGCCATCTTCTCGTCAGCTAAGTCAGCTGCCCAAGACCTCTTCCCAAGCAACTTATTTTGCTTAATACTCTATGTCATCCTCTTCTGCTTCACTTATGTCTTTTCAATACCACCATACTCAACGTAATTAACATACAAATTGATGTTGACCAGCCGTATCCAAAAATCAATCACTAACGATGAGGTGTCATGGAGCTTCCTTAACCAACGAGAATACTGATCTTGATATGGTGGTGCTGATCCCAGCAAACTGCAAGTTTGTTACCATTACATGCAAACCCAGTAATGAAAAAGGCAATTTGAAGTGAGAAAGTTATTTATCTGGAATTTGAGCCTAGCTAAAGTATTACACTTGGCAAAATCTAAGATGTCTAAGCGCAGTGTGGATATCATAGCCTTGAGCCCAGCAAACAGTAAGTCACTCATCATTACATGTAGGTCCATTTCTGAAGATGTAATAAATAGATAAATAAAAGTTTGGTTCCGTTTAGATCCAAAGTGCTTGAGTTGACCTTGCTCTGTGACACTGGTCTGTAACTTTGATCTTTAACTGATTATACTCAAAACTGAGTCCATTAATTCTTGCCATATCCTCAACCCTTCCACAAAATTTGGTCTAAACAGAATAAAAATTACTTAAGTGGACTTTGCCCTGTGACCTTGACCTTTGACCTATCGTTATAGGATTATATATGTACCATCTTTTATATTGTGCAGGAAGAGGTTTAGGTTTCCCTTAATCCACCTAGAATACTGGCTGTAACCTCACCTGTGTAGGGAGCATCCGTGGTCTCACTCTTAAATAAATCACATAAGGAGACGTGTCACGAAGCCTCCTGTGGGATTTAATCTCACCTGTGTATGGAGCGTCCGTGGCCTCTCCCTTGTTGTGGTCCATCTGTATCAGGTACTGGTCTATGAGGTCCCTGGGGTGAGATGGGTCCAGTGTGTCCTTATGATCCTTCAACACTTCCTGCAACACCATGCCATGCCCTGAGTTGCCTGTTCTTGTTAATGTGTCCTTGAGTTGCCTGTCTGTTAACTCCTTAACAGCAGGGCATCACTTTAGTGTCACTCGGGAACAAGGGATCATACCGCAGGGCGTCACATTTGTGATTCTGTGTTATTTTGAATTTGCCCGGCCTTTCAAGTGGTGGCTTGTATCATCTATCAGTACTGCCAATGTCCAACACTAGTCAGCACCCCTAATCTCATCTGTACTCCCATCCATTGTTGACAATTTAGCCATTTCTCCCCGTTCTTGACTCCCCTCCCTACCTCCCCTCCATTACCCTCTCCTCTCGCCTGCCTGGCCGCGCTGCAGTAAGTAAATCTTTCTTGGAAATTTCCATTGATTTCATCCATTGAAATAAACCCTATGCCCTATTCTTATACAAAATAATATATACAAAAAAGAAATAAGGTAAGTGATAGTGCCATACACCTGAAATTGGCTAATTATCACTTGACGACACCTCATATGCATTCGTTCGCTAATTTTCCCTGTTTATTTCCTCTTGAATTATGCCGTATAATCTATTCTCGTAATAAAAACATATATAAAGAAGGAAGGGAGAAGGCTAATTGATATTTACATTTACCTGGAACTACCTAATTTATTATGTATTGCCTAGATTTCCTGCCAATGTTTTCGTAGTTCTTATATTAGCAGATGTCACCACGCTGACATTGGCAGCCTTTCACTGGCCCTAGGCCACCACAGCATTCAGTTTACTGTCGTCTTTTAAGGCGAAGCCACGTTGGATTCGTGCCTGTCCAATTCCGCCGCTTTTTAGCCCCATGCAAAGGGCCCTGTGACCTCTACCCATACTAAACCTTGTGTGGAAAGGGGTAAAGGGCTAAGTGACTGCTGTGGAACGTGAACTGGCTAATTTATCAATGAAAATGTTGGACAGTGACTACGATCTTTCTGGTGACTAAAACAGTGCAAGTGGAAATGGAAATAATGTGTAAACAGCAAGTAAAAGCAATGAATGTAAATAAAAGTGAACAGTGGAAAATAGTTTTATAAGTTACTGCAAGTGACAGTGCATAGGACAGTGTAAATAAAATAGAAATGTAAATAATGTAAATAAAATAAAGAATGTAAATAGAAATGTAAATGAGTAGTAATATAAGAATACGAGTATATGTACTAGGAGTAATGAAAGTGAAAGTTTCACTGCAGCATGTATGAATACTATGAGTTTTGAAAGCGAGTGAAAGTGACAGATTCTCCCTCAACACTAGTATATAGGAGGAGAAAATGAATACTACATATTTTACTGAAAGTGAAATTGAATGCCTACAGTGATAATAAACTACTATTACTGAAGGAAACTTACGGATAAAGACTGCAGATATATATAAGTGTTATATAGTAATAGAAATATAAAGTGTGAGTGTTTTTATGAATAATAAATGACAGAATACCAGCAGCGAACGAGCGCAAGTGGGAAGCTGGTACTCGCTCATAATTTTCATTGCTATAACAGTGTTTTTTTTTGGAGTATGGATTCCAAACTATTTGAAAATCATAGAATAGTGTTTCTAGTGATAATATCAGGCTGTGGTAATCATATTACGAAGTGTCGGGATGTGTAAAGTGGAGACTTCGTTACCCAAATTCAGAGGTCTCCACAACTCCTACAGTACTCGACGAAGGCTCAACAAACATCCCAGAAGAAAGCTGAAGGTATGTGCCATAAGCATACATAATTATAATATTCTAGGAGTAATAATTGATTTTTGACAAATATTTTTAGAGAGTCTCTCAAAGCGCAAATATCCCTGCGGGACACGCAAGGAGCGCCAAAACAACCCCGCGGTTTAGGGGTTAATATGTCCATCCACCATTATCCAGTTCGATATTGTATTATTTATTTTTCTCTCTTTCTAACCGTCCCACGCAAGTGTAAGTTTCAATAAGTTTCCTGGCACACGATTTTACTCGTCTGGCTGCCCGCCCAGCCTGCCCGCATGCCGCTGAAAGCACGTATTCTCGCCTTATTTTCGCCACTCAAACTCAATATACTGCCATGAAACCCATATCATCTCACTCGTCGATGTTTGTTCTAGCTGTTAAGCACAAAAAAAAAAAATCAGGAAGACACGAATAAAATTACAATAGGCAGCCCTGAATAAACATATTGCAATGTCAGCTTCACTTCCCAGCTTCACCATTCGAATGCTTTCCATCGTTCAAATATTATTAGAAGTTTTGATAGAGAATTTCATCAGCTTTCAAACGAGAATTATCCAGTTTTGATACAATTTGTAGATTTTGAGAAAATAGCCAACAACTGAAAGCCATTTTTTGTTTTTATCTTTTTTGTACAGGGAGCTTTTCTGCAAAACTTTTCTCACACCTTATATTTTTATTCAATAGTATTGTGTAGAATTTCATGAACTTTCTCATGTCCACGCAGATTTTTGATACATCTCATAGTTTCCGAGCAAATCGCAAAAAACGATTGGGTACTCACGGCCATGTGTGACTTTCATCATGGACGCACAATCAATGCTATATTCCCGCCTACGTAACAACGACTTTTTATCAGAGATACTACATTGTTATGTTGTGTACATACGTAGAATTTACTTCTCTTTATCATGGTTCTTACATGAAATCGATACGTCTAATAGTTTTCGAGTAATTGGATGACAAAGTGAGATTACTCCAAGCACTTTTGACTTACAGCAAGCAAGAAAAAAAACACGCTGTTCCCCCGTCTTTTCCTACAAAATATGCTTCCAAAGGCTTATATTTTGGTAATGAACATGTGTAGAATTTTCTGCTCTTTATCATGGTTCTTACAGAAAATCGAAACGTCCAATAGTTTTCGAGCAATTGGCTGACAAAGTGAGTTTACTCCTCCAAGTGCTTTTGACTTTTACCGTGAGAAAAAAACACTCTCTGTTCCCCCGCCTTTTCCTACAAAATATGCTCCCAAAGACTTATATTTTGGTAATGAACATACATAGAATTCACTGCTCTTTATCATGGTTCTTACAGAAAGTCGATATGTCCAATAGTTCTCGAGTAATAGCACGACAAAACTAAATTACTCTTCTGATAGCTACTTACTTTTACAACAAGGAAAAAAAAAAAAACACTGTCTTCCCTCCCCCTTTGCCTGAAGACTATGCTCCCAAAGGTTTTTTTTTTTTTTTTACTTTTATGTACACTGTAAATCTTGAAGGGTTGTTTTTAGTGTTATAACCTACTAGACATGAACACTACTTTTTTCTAGTTACTGCTAATGAAGGCGTACTTCCTGTCATATGTGTAATATGTAAGAGAAAATGGTGATTTGTGTGAAAAATATAGGGATATTGATAATAGGTCAATATATATATATATCAACAAAATTCGGAAAACTCACTTCCTCCAGGGGTGTTGAGGGGCCTGAAGAACCTTGTGGGATTTGAAGATGAGGAGTTATGTAGCATGTGAGGAGTTATGTAGCGTACAGATAATGCCTGCCTCATTCCACACTATGGCTATGGCATACTTAACATATGCTAGTTCCAATATATCACAAAGCAAGCCACTATAGCTTTCACACACTACACGGTTTAGGCACTGGCTTTTCTATATACGTATATTTAGTCACAGCATAGGGCCCAGAGGAGGCGGAGTGGCAAAACCCCGCTACAGTGAACACAGGTCTTGCCACTAGGCCTAATGACTGATAATGGGCACCATTTCTTCTCAAGAGATATATCTATGTTCCATTGACAAAATCATTTCAAAATGTGCTCAGAAATAATATATTATCACACTCAGTCCACTGGGGTTTTGACTCGGGTGGGAAAGGGAGAATTAATGTGATTTAAAGGGTCAGCACACGCGACGCAGCCTCACAGCCTGGCTCCTTGTGATTGACTAAGGTTTCTCACTATGGGCAGCCTCCTGGGAGGCTCTACAATGATGCCAATGGTTTACCTCAGAAGAGGAATGCACCTGCTAGAACACGTCCAAATTTGACACAAATCAGCAAAAAACTTTCCTTTTGATGGCGTTTTTACTGCTTCTTCAAGCGATTTGCGTGAGTGTGGGTCTATGTGCCAAAGAACGCTATTCGCGTCAACGTGCCTGGGAGGGATAACTTGGTCCAGAGTTTCATCCTTTTGCAATTTATTTCACGTAACTTAATGGCAGAAAAAGACAATGTTGCAACTCCACATCCTGTCCATAGCATATCTTCGTCACAAGAAGAAGATGAAGAGGAGGACGAGGAGGACGAGGAGGAGGAGGCAGAAGAAAAATAAGAACAGGAGAAGAAGAAGAAGATGAAGGAGAATGAAGAATGCTAGTCACTGCTACTTTTATTACAAGTAAATGCAACCTATAACTAGTTATGGCATTTTATTGCACATTGATAACACACACCCACACCCACATCAGCAGACGGAGCCTTTCCCACAACTTAAAGAATTGACAAGGGAGATGTAATATATAGATGATCCAATACAAGTGGAAATGTTGGATGGGAGATAGACACAGAGCTTCAATTCTTTATTTTACATTTTGGGCTACCCTTTCTGAAAATGGGTTCCGTGTAGCCCAAAACGTTCTTTTCTCTATGGTTTTGGACTACACTCCCTGGGTTCTTTGTAGCCTGGAGCATTAAACAAAATAAAGAGTTCCAGCTCTAACCTGTATCTCCCACCAAGCGGCGCAATACGAGAGTCGACCCTCATGTATACTTACGGAAACTATATCCAGGCATCTCCCCACACATTGCTGAAGTTTATCGTAGCCCAGTTTTTTCTTGAAGAAGGGAGGGGCAACTTTATGAAGCCATGGAAAGAGGTTGAAAAGGTAGACTGCACCTACAAGAGATTCGTCGGTAGAGCAGACTAACTCAGCGGCTTCCTGTCCTCGCGGGTCATCCATTTCGTAATGCATGTCTGGGGAAGAAAGAGAGGAAGGGCGAAAAACAGGAAAGAAAGAAATGTGGGAATGTCAAATATGAAGTGGAGCAAGAGCAAAGCAGAAGGAAAGAGCAAAGAATAAAAACAGTGTGGAAGCAAAGTTTGATGAGGAAATGGTGGACTGAGAAGATGGAAGAACAGCTAAGAGATATGATGATGATGATCATGATGATGATGAGGAGGAGGAGGAGGAAGAGGAGGAGGAACACGACCCTGCAGTTCGTGGTGATGCACACTACTACTACTCATATACTACCACAGCTTCTGCTTCTGCTGCTGTTACTACTACTACTACTACTACTACCACAACAGCTACTGCTACTCTTACCACCATCACTACTACTACTGCACCAGTACCATTGCTATTGTCATACAGTACTGCATATTTGCCATACCCTGTTAGCGGCAGGGGTCAACTTACAGTCACTCTTGTCTCTGTCATTTAAGGTCTTTTGGTCATTCAAGCTGCTGTATCCCAACAGAGAACTAGTCCAGAGTAGAGCACCCTGGACGGCTCCAGCATTCTTCTCTGTGTCTAACAAGATGCTAGGCGAGGATAACCTCTTCATACCATTGTTTAGGGTTCTTTTGAGGATCTTTTTAGGCCCTGTTTATGTATCCTGCAACATTCAACCCAATGCTTGTCAACCAGACTACGCCTATATTGTCATACTGTAGGACTACAACTCTTACGTGAATCGTGTTCAGAGCTTCGAGGAGTATAGTTTATGTTCAGTACAAATATTCCATACATGTCACAATAACATATGACTAATAAAGACACATAACTTAACAGAGGCAAATGCGAGTAGTTTTTCAGCTTGGCAACGTCTGGGCCCCTGCCTGACTACTTTTGGTCTGCTTATGGACTGGAGGAGATTGTGTGGCCACTATGTCCTCCCTCAGTCCTTACCCAAATTTCTCAAATTTCTGATTGACCTGTAGTTTAGTCATGCCTTTTAGAGGGTCCAGCAAATACAGTGAACGTTGTTCTAGTGTTAAACTCACCAGCAACCATCTTCTACACCATATTCAGTATGGCCACCCCCAGAGAGAGAGGGAGTGGTTGTTCCTTGCCCGTGTGCTTCATATAGTCTTGCACCAGATACCCTGCCTCCCTCTGTATCACCTCCTCGAAGCAAGTCTTCCCCATGCCCAGGTCCCGAAGTTGATGAAGGGCAAAGCGACGATTCTTCTGCCACAGGGCCCCATTGCTAAAGGTTATGCCTGCAGTAGAGGATGTAAGTTTAGTTGTATATATATTCATCTATCTATCTATCCATCTATCTATCTGTCTGTCTGTCTGCCTGAATGTCTGTCTGCCTGCTCGTTTTCTCTCTCTTTCTCTCTCTCTCTCTCTCTCTCTCTCTCTCTCTCTCTCTCTCTCTCTCTCTCTCTCACCCAGCATGGAGCCACTGCCGAATACACCGTAGGTATGGAAGTCTGGCCTGTCTGACAACTCCAGCTTTGCCATCGCTCTCTTGATGACCTCATAGTTGCACAAGAAGACGTTGACCCGACTGCCCATGCGCCATCTGTGGGAGAGAGTGAGTGGCCAGCTGTGTGGAGAGGAAACTATTGACCAGCTGTGTGGATAGGAAACTTTTCAGTGACCAGCTGTGTGGAGAGGAAACTATTGAATGACCAGCTGTGTGGAGAGGAAACTATTGAGTGACCAGCTGTGTTGAGAGATCATATTGGATTGTCTTTTTTTTTTATTTGTTTAGTCTTTTTTTTTTTTAAGAAGCGGGCTTTGCCAGTTAGGTAATCGAGAAGTTTCTTGACGTTTTCTGTACCATAGTTCCGTTACAAGTCAGAGGTGCCACTTACCCTACTGTTTCTGAACGAACTTATTTCGTAAGTTGTACATTAATTTTTAATGCTCTTTTTCTCAACCACGTTTTATTTATGTGACTTAGTTAAATTTTGTAATTTAATTTAAGATTTTATACTAAATAATTTAGAGTGTTACGCAGTGTTCGAAAACTCTGGCATGTTTTGGATGTCTCCGAGGTGGTAACTGTTGTAACTGCGCTCCCTCAGGAATACACAAGAGCTTTGTAGCAAAACAACACTGTAGAACAATGCAAGCTTATATAACGATGGGGAAGAAACTAGAGTTAAAGTCGGTTTTCAGTTCAGTTTGAGTGTAGTGCAGTGTCAGTGCAGTGAAGCTTGTATAGTTTCAGTACTTGTGAAAACAGTGGTGTTGTTGGCAAACAGTGAAGTGTTCTTGAAGATTGTATATCAGATTCTGTACTTGTGAAAAATAATGAAGTGTTGTCAAGCATTAAGTGAAACTGCAGTTAGTAAAGTTTATATACCTCCAGTGCTTCTGAGAATAGTGAAGTGAAGTTAGACAGCATTCAGTGTAATTATTTGGAAAATAAAGACAGTGAACTTAAAAAGCCAGAGTTTATTTACGACACTTGAGCTGATCTTGTGTACTGTACCTATACACTGACCATTGGAAGAACAACTCACTGGGCAATGTCCTTACTGTACTGAACTACTGCTGTTGAAGCCTGTGGCAGTGTGAGAAGGGAATGTGACACTGGTGTTAGGAGTGTGGATTATTAAGGGCTGCAATGAGTCTAACCTTCGACATGGAGGCAGGAGGTGTACTGGCAACAGTCCCAGCCAGCAAAGGAGGAGGCATCGCTGGGTGTAATTATGAAGCTAATATAGGGTGACCCAGAAAAACCTCCCACATTTCAAAGGTAAATGAAAAAAAAAAAATGGTTAAAGACAATCAAAATATTATTTGCACACATGAAACTTCATTCAATTCAGTTTTTATTTTCCATGTTTTAAAGATGACATCCTTCAAGTGGTGGCCATCATTGTCTATACACACTTGGAGGCGATTTCTGAAGGCTGCCATGGCTCCACGGGTCATGTCGGGTGGAAGAGCGGCTATCTCATGCTGAACAGCAACCTTAAGGGCTTCAAGAGTTTGGGGTCGATGAGTATACACTCGTGATTTAAGGTAGTCCCACAGAAAAAAATCACAAGGGGCGAGGTCAGGGGAACGGGCCGGCCACCCAACATCACCACGCAACTAGATCACCCGATCCGGAAACATTTCCCTCAGCACTTGCAATGATCTTCGAGCTGTGTGTGCCATAGCTCCATCTTGCTGAAACCAGACATTCATCAACCCCAAACTCTTGAAGCCCTTAAGGTTGCTGTTCAGCAGGAGATGGCCGCTGTTCCACCCGATATGACCCGTCGAGCCATAGCAGCCTCCAGAAATCGCCTCCAAGCATGTATAGACAATGACGGCCACCATTTGGAGGATGTCATCTTTAAAACATGATGAATAAATACTGTACTGAAAGAAGCTCCATGTGTGCAAAATAATATTTTGATTATCCTTAACCATTTTTTTTTATTTACCTTTGAAATGTGGGGGGTTTTCTGGGTCACCCTGTACAAGCACAACTACAGGCAGGGAACGATGGACAGAAAGTACTCAAAGAACAATTACAGGCACAGACAAAGGACAGAAAGAATATAAACAATAATTACAGCCACAGAACAAAGAACAGAAAGAACTCAAAGAACAATTACAGGCACAGAACGAAGGACAAAAAGAACTTAAAAGACAATTACAGGCACAAAATGAAGAAATCAAAGAACAATTTCAGGCACAAAGTGAAGAACATAAAGAATGATATGACCACCTTCAAGAGGCATTACAGGAGCAGCAGAGGGACTTACAACTGAGGATGCAAGGACAGCTAGATGCTTTCATGAGGGAAATGAAGGAAGAACAGGAACAATTGAAGGAGTGGGAATACGCTGAGTTACAGCAGCAGAAGTATGAGGTAAGCAATAATGTGACCAATGCAAACAGCATGTAGATGACCAGTTAAGTCAATTAGTGAGGGAATAGTGATGGAGTGCAAACGCATGTGGACAACCAGCTGAAGATTAGTGAGGGAATAGTGATGGAGTGCAGACAGAATGCAGGTAATCAGTTGAAGCATGTAGTCAACCATTTGAAGATAATTAATGAGAAAATTGAGGCTGTAGAGAATTATTGCACTACTGAGCCTCAGGTTAGTGTACAAGGGGCATATGAAAGGAATGGACAGTGTATGGTGAATCTTGACGGATCCCAAGCATCTAAAGGAAGCAATACAGAGTTCAATAATCAGAATGCAAAAGTTTTACATCCGGTCCTTAATTATGATGCACCAGTTTTTAAGCCCCAAACCAGTGAAGTGCATGGCTAAAATAGGGTCCAATTAAAAAGAAACCTCAGGAATTTGATGGTAAGGTATCTTGAGAAGCTTACCGGGCACAGTTTGAGTTACTTGCTGATCAAAATGGTTGGGGGTGATAAGAATAGGGCAGTGCAGTTTGCTACTAGCCCTAAGGGTACCGCAATGGAAATTCTGGGCCAGATATCAGTAGAGGAGAAGAACAGTTATCAGTCCTTAGTAGAAGTGCTGGAGTGCAGATATGGGATCATGTACTAGACCGAGGTTTACAGAGAAAGATTCCGAAGCCATGTACAGGCTCAAGGTGAATCCCTACAGCAGCCTGCTCATGACCTGGAGAGTATGGCATACAAGGCGTATCCTGGAGCAGCACCTAACCTGTTGGCTATTCTTCTGAGGGACCAGTTCATCGATGCTCTTGATAGTGCAGAGCTGAGAGTGCAAGTGAAGCAGGCACAACCCAGACACAGGTACGTGGAGTGGAAAATTTTGAAGGAAGGTGCTGGTACTGTGAAAAACTAGGACATAGGAAAGTGGATTGCAACAAATGGAAGAGAGAAGAGGAGGAGACTGGAGGAGGTTGCTGGTTCTACGGGAAGCTGGGACAAAAGAAGGTGGAATGTTACAATGGAAGAAAGAGCAAGAACGGAACAGTGCAAGGAAATCCCCGATTGCAACAAATGTGTGATGGAAATGTGGTGTGACACTTCAGTTATGAGTGTCCAAATGAGAAGGATAAGGGTAAATTAGTGAAGGCTGGTGACAAGAGGCAACAACCAGCCAGTTTTTCCCAAGAAGCCCCACCACTGAGGAAATACAGGAGAACCTTGATGAATAGTGTGTGAGAAGATGGAGGAACAGACGACAAGCAGTGTAGTAGGAATGTGAATCTTAGTAAGAAATGCAGCTGTACTGCAGTGAAAGGACCAGCGTCAGTTGAAGAAGACCTGAAGAGGATGCAGATGGAGGATGCAGATTTACAACCAGTACTAGAGTGGCTGCAGCAGAGTACAGTGCGACCATCTTGTGATGAAGGTTCCAGGATAAGCCCTGCAACCAAGAACTACTGCAGTCAGTGGACCTTCTTCGTTTGTACAACGGACTTCTGGAGCATCAATGGGAGATACCTCATGGCCTCAGCAAGTACTGACAACTGGTGGTTGCAGAGCAAATGAGGTCTGGGATCTTGGATGTGCCTCATAACCAAATCACTAGCAGGCACCTGGGAGTGAAGATAACTCTAAGCTGGCTGTGACAGAGGTTCTACTGGATTGGCATGTGCCAGGATGTTAAAGAGTGGTGTCAAACTTGTGATGTATGCTGTGCCAAGAAAGGACCCAAGAAGTGGTTGCACCTCTCTTTAGCTGTACCAGGTGGGTCCACCGATGGAAAGAGTCGTAGTGGTCATTGCTGAACCTCTGCCACTCACTGAAAGAGGAAACCAGTGTATATGTGACTTCATGGACAACTTTACAAAGCAACTGGAAACCTATGCCATCCATGATCAAGAGGCTGCGACTGTTGCTCAGGTGTTGGTTGGCCAATTTTTTTTGTCATTTTGGGATGCCACAAGGGCTACATTCAGACCAGGGTAGAAACTTCGAGTCTGCTGTGTACCGTGAATGCTGCAAGTTACTGGGGATCAAGAAGACCAGGACAATTCCACAAAGGCCACAGTCAGATGGGATGGTGGAGAAATTCAATTGGATCCTGGGACTGGAGCTGCCCAAGTACTGCATAGAGGGACAATCAGAATGGGACGACAAATTACCTGCATTGCTGATGGCATATCAGTCTTCATCTCATGAGTCTACTGGCTACACACCTGCAAAACTGATGTTGGCCCACAATTTATGCTTACCTGTTGGCTTGTTAATGGGAAGACCACCTACAGACACCGGCAGCTATGCCAAGCATCTTCAGGAAAAGCTGGCTGAGGTACATCATCAAGTGTTTAAGTTTTCAGGAGAAGTGATGAAGTTCAAGTATGATGCCAAGGCATGTGAGGTGAGCTTGAAGGATGGTGACAGAGTTTGGTTATACAATCCTCAGCAAAAGAAGGGACAGTCACCGAAGCTGCAAAGCCCATGGAATAGGCCTTACACTGTGTTGGACTACCTATAAGATGTAACGTGCCAGATTCGGGGAGGCTGGAAATCTTATCCAAAGGTGATGCATGTGAATCGTCTGTGGCAGTACCATGAGCCAGGACAGTACAGTTGGGACGTCTCTGAGGAATCGCGCTCTCCCGCAGCCGAGGATGTTGAGGAGGACCAAGGAGCTAAAGTACGAGAGGATGGTGAGTGTTTCCCAAGAGAAGTGCATCAGGAAGTGGACCAAGACCTTCCTGAAGGAGTGGACTGTGTGGAGGAGCAGCATAGGAGAAGACCTGATGAGTTGAAGGATTATTTTGTGTATCTTTAGATGTTACATTACGATTAATGTTTATGTTTGTTTGTATTGTGTAGTTTTGTCTCGACAACAAAGGAGTAGGGAGCTGGGGTAGAGTTAAAAAGAGGGATTTGCTAGTTAGGTAGTCAAGAAATTTCTCTACATTTTCCGTACCATTGTTCCGTTACAAGTCAGAGTTGCCGGTTAGCCTGCTGTTTGTGAGTGTAGGTATTTCCTAAGTTCTACATTAATTTTTATGCTCTTTTTCTTATTAACGTTTTATTTATGTGATTGTTTGTTAAATAATGTAATTTAATTTAAGTTGGCATGTTACATAACTTAGAGTGTTATGCAGTAAAAGATAACTCTGGGATGTTTTGGATGTCTCCGAGATGGTAACTGTTGTAACCGTGCTCCCTTGGGAATACATGAGAACTTTTTAGTAAATGAACACTCTAGAACAACGCAAGTTTATATAAAGATGGGGAAAAGACTAGAGTCCGTTCAAGCAGTTTTCAGTTCAGTCTAAATGTAGTGCAGTGCCAGTGAAGTTTGTATATCATCGGAATTTGTGAGAATAGTGAAGTGTTGTTGGCAAACAGTGAAGTGTTCTTGAAGTTTGCATATCACCGGTACCTGTGAAAAATAGTGAAATGTTGTCAAGCATTAAGTGAAATTGCAGTTAGTAAAGTTTATATAGCTCCAGTGCTTGTAAGAACAGTGAAAAGTGTAATTATTTGGAAAATAAAGACAGTGAACTTATGAAGCCAGTGCTTTTTTTAACATGTCTGAGCTGATCTTGTGTCCTGTACACTGGTAGGCTGATCATAGGAAGAACAACTCACTGGGCAACGTCCTTCCCATACTGAACTACAGCTCTTGGAGCCTGTGGCAGTGTGGGATGGGGACATAACATTTTCGTTTTCTGTATTCCTTTATTTAGTCATTTTCTTTCGTTCTTTCAGCCTTTCTTTCTTTCAAATGCTTGTTAACATGGGTGTAGCTAGACAGATTGATAGATAGATAGGTAGACAGATACACAGATAGAAGAAAGAGAAGAATGAGGACGAAGAGAAGGACGAAGACAAGTAGGAGGAGGAGCATGAGGAGGTAGAGGAAGAGAAGGATGAAGAAGAGAAGGACGAGGAAGAGGATGAAGATGAGGATGAGGAAGAGAAGAGGAGGAGGAAAATGATGGTGTGTAGCGACTCACGTAATGATATCTCCGTAAATTGGCCTCAACTTCTTCACCTGCTCGGCTAAACACGTCGAGGAGTCTGGCAGTTTCCCCAGTATAGGAAGACCCCAGATGCCTGTGTGAGAGAGAGACGTGTAGTAATAGTAGTAGTAGTAACAGTAGTGGTAGTGGTGGTGGTGGTAGTAGTAGTAGTAGTGGTAGTAGTGGTTGTGGTAGTAGTGGTAGTAATACTAGTTATTATGCTAGGTGTTATTAGGTCAAGTCCTCGCCCTAAGAACACTAGCTGCTGATCCTGGGTTTTCTTTCGAGACCAGAACTAGAGTACACTATGAGAGGAACAGGACATAAAAACTCTGGGCAAACAACCTTACACGAATATTATCTTAAATTCACAAACCACTAGGTACAATATAGATATAACAAAGGCACAATACATTGTCTGGGTACAAAGTCAGTCTCGGGACAGAAGGGTTTCTACAGGGCTGCTGAAGTCCTGGGCTCCTACAGGTGTCAGCCGGATGTGGGATGGGTCCCGTCAGGTGTGCCTTCTCTTAGAGGGCTCGGGACTGCTCTCAGGGTCTACGTTGTCTTCTAGGGGCTGCTGGGCAGTGTGGAGAGGGGCCCTTCTCTAGCAGGGCCTCTGTGGGGTGTTTGGTCCCTAGGGCTGGGACCAAAGAGGGAGATGAGGCACACTTGTTTGTGCCCACCCTGGAGAAAGGGTCGTCATCCTTTGGGGCTGGGGAGGTCATGTCCCAGGGTCCGAGGGGCGCCTCGGGGAGTGTGAGGACTGGAGTCTCCCTCGGGTCGGGTCGCCGTCAGGTGTGGGCTGCAACATCCTCTCCTCTGCGAGTCCGACAGCGGGTGGTCTCGCCTGGGCACTGGCTGGGCTGCTCTCACTCCCAGGGTCGCGATGGGGTCTTGCCAAACCTCCTCCAGACAGGGTAGTTCCTCCTGGGGACTGCCTCTGTGGGGAGAACAGGAAGGATGTCCCACTCGGCCACAGGAAGGGTGGGCTGAGCAAGAGACATCCTCTGAATGTCTGAAGGGGAAGTCACAGGGGGCGAGAGACAGATGGTGGTTGGTCTCTCCCTGACACAGCTAGTGATGTTGTCATTGAGGGCCCAAGGGCAACAGGAGTAGGGCAGCTGGTGGCCATCCCTCTCCTGTTGGTGCGGTTAATGGCCGTCACGGGGGCCTGACTTCTTAGCAGGACAGAGGGCAAGATGCGGCTAATGGCCATCACCAGTCCACAGGAGTGGCTAGTGACCATCACCAAGATCTTTTGAGGGGAGGCGTGGCTAGTGGCCGTCGCCTGTTTCCCGGCGTGGCTAGTTGTCATCACTGGGGCCTTGTTCTCTGGGTCAACTGTTGGCTTAGTGCGGCTAGTGGTCATCACTTGCTCACTGGTGCAGCTAATGGCCGTCACCGAGGTCCTTTGAGGTGAGGGGACGGAAGGCTCAGTGTGGCTGGTGGCTGTCACCTGCCTGCTGGTGCAACTAGTGGCTGTCACCGAGGCCCAGCTCTCTAGGTTAGCTACAGGAGGAGAGCGACTAGTGGCCATCTCTCTACTATTGTGGCTAGTGGCCATCACTGGGGCACTGTCTGGGACTGAGGATTCAGCCCCACCCGGAACCAGGCGAGGGCTGGTCCAGCTGGAGGGTAATGCCCTAGCACTGAGTACTTCTGGTTGGGTCTGTTGCAGGAAATAAGGGTGCAAGGGCGCAAGGTAGAATGGGACATAGGCCCATACTGCCTGGGTAGCGCGTGCGCTGTCAAATCCCCTCCATGGTCTTCCTCTTGGGTGGGGGTCATGACGTCTTGGTTGTGTCTCACTGCGGGTGGTATTTCACCACAATCTTGGGGGGAGAAGTCACATCCCTGTGGCTGGAGGTAGTAGGTGTCCGTGGTGGTGGTACTGTGCGCTGGTGTGAGGTGATTGAGGAGGGTGGTCCAGTTGAGGGTGGCTGTGTCTGGGTCCCGGTGGTGTGCATATGTGAAGTAGAAGGTGGAGGTCTGGGCTGTCTCCTGGAGGAGCTGGAGGAGGTGGTGCATTCTACAGATCCGTCATTTCTTCCCGAGGGCTTGGGCCCAGGTGATATGCCTTACCTTCATAGTTGGTGGTGGTGGGTGGTCGGTACTCCCTAGCTGAATGCTGGCGAGTGTTGAGGTGGTCAGGGTTTTATGCAGCCGCCGAGGGTAGGTGCAGCTCTTCTCCCTGGGGAGTGGGGCTGGCGGGAGTTTCCACTGGGCCTGGTGTGGAGAAAATGTTATGTGGGATGTGTTGGGCATGTGGGGGTAGGATTGGGCTGTCGTGGTGGTGTAGGTGGGACTGGGGGAGTGGGTGATAGTGTGGTGGAGTATCTGGCTGGCAGGCACGAGAGATGGCCAGATCGGGTGGTGGTAGTGGTGAGGGTGGGTGTAGGTGGTGAGGGGGGAGCACGACCTCGCGGTGTGGTGGTGGGGCTTGTTGAGGTGGTCCGGGTGTGTGGTGGTGAGGCAGCAGAGGTGGTGGCTTTGGAGTGGGTGGATGGTTTGGGGGGGCCTGTGGAGTGAGGGGGGAGAGGGGTGGGAGATGGTGCAGGTGTAGTGGTGGCCACGGGTGGTGTGTGGTGCTGGAGATGCAGTGGGGTGGCCGGGGGTGGGCTGGAGGTCCCGAGGCTAGCTGGCTGGACTTGCAGTAGAGGTGTGGTGGCAGGGTCTGAGGTGTGAGGTGTAGTGGGGAAGCTCACTGGAGGGGAGGGAGTGGGAAAGAAAGGTAGGGAGGAGGATGGTGTGAAGTAACAGGTGTATGACTCTGACGGGAAGCTTGGGGCGACGGGTGGTGGTGAGGTGGCAGGCGGAGGTAGGGAGGTGGTGTTGTGGGGAGGTGTTTGTTGAGAATGGGTGTATGTGAAGGTTACAATGGTGATTTCGTAGGAGTTGGGGACGTGGGTGATGGTGTAGGGTTCCACGAACCGGGGTGAGACTTTGTTGGGTGTTGGTAGTTTGGCCACTACTACCGAATCACCTGGTTTGCATGGGTTGGAGGAGGTGACATCTGGTTATACGTCCTGATGCTTCTGCAAGCAGTGCAATCGCCTCTTGAGGTGGTGAAGGGGGTCAGACGTGGCGGACATGGAAGGGGGCTGTAGGCGCTGTCGCAACAGTAGGAGGATGGGGATCGCCCCAAATACCCGTTCAAGAGGGGAGATGCTGTCATCCTTTGGGCAGGAATTCATCCCCCACTGCACAGTCTTAACGTGGGCTGGCCCATCCTCATTTTCTGTCTCTTCTATTCAAGCCTGCAGCTGCTTGAGGAGGGTGCGATGGCTCCTTTCACATATTCCATTCCCCTGGGGCCAGTAACGGGAGGAGTGTGAGATGTGGTAGCCAAAGATGGTGGTGAGTTTTTGCCATATTGCGTTGGTGAACTCGGGGGCATTGTCTGGGTGCGGGGCCTGAGGAATGCCAAAGTACAGGAAGACGTGGCAGATGAGGGCATCAACCACGGCAAAGATGTGGTGTTCCTTGGGCAGGTAGGCGATGAGAAACTTTGAGAATGTGTGCACGAAGATGATGATATATTTGTAGCTGGGTTTTGGTGGTAGGGGTCCCATTACATCCACAGACAACAGATGTCACGGCTTGTGGGCGCTGATGCTTCCCGACAGGCCAGATGTGCGGGTGATGTCCTTGCCTAGTGCACAGGCTTGGAAGACCTGGGTGACTTGCATGGGCAGGTTGGAGGGGCCGGGCGTCAAATAGGCATCGTTGAATACTTGCAAAAGTTTCTTAGTGCCGAGATGAATCCCGTTATTTGATTGGAGGTGGGTCATTGTGTCGAGGGCGGTTTTGGGGTCAAGCACTATATTCCCCGACTGGGTGAACAGGTGATTGCCTTGTTGGTGGACCTTCGAGAATACCTGTGGCAATATCCAGTGGAGGCAATACTTATTGCACCGCTGTTGTACTAGGTTGGGCTCAACATGGACGGAGTTAATCGGTAGTCGGGACAGGGCGTCAGCATTGGTGTGTAGCTTGCTGGGGTGATAGGATATCTCGTAGTTAAACTCTTCGAAGGTTTCCCTCCATCTGATGAGCTGGGCATTGTGGGTGCTGGACTGGCATAACCGTTGGAGTGATTGATAGTCAGTGATGATGCTCCAGTGCCCATACGATGCCTAGGCATGCTCTTTTGTTGGTGGCGTAATTTCTTTCGGCTTGGTTGAGGGTGCGGCTGGTGCAAGCGATGATGTGCTCCCACCCTTCTTGCACCTGGGTGAGGACAGCGCCCACTGCTACAGGGATACATCCATATATAGACAGAATGGCAGTGTGTAGTCGGGGAATGCAGTATCGAGGCAGTGATGAGCTTGGTTTATAGGTCATGGATTGCCGCTCTCCGCTCGTCAGTCCAGGTGAAAGGCTCGCCCTTCTTGGTCATGTCGTGCAGGGGCTTGGCAATGTTTGCAAATCCTTTCATAAAGCACTGGTTGTAAGAGGTGAGGCCCAGGAAGGTGCGGATATTGTGGACATCTCTGGGTAGTGGACATCTGCGATGGTGTGCAGCTTGTCAGGGTCAGGTGATATTGCTTCCTTTGAGATAACGTGGCCCAGGAAGGAGACGGTTCGGGTAGCCAGGACGCATTTTGATGGTCTGAGTTTGAGGCCAGCCTGGCATATGTGAAGGAAGACCTTTTTAAGGCACTGGAGGTGGTCGGCCCATGTTTGGCTGAAAATGATTATGTTGTCTAGATATGCCAAGCAGATTTTACAGGTAAGGCCACTGAGGACCGGCTCCATTAACCCGGAAAATGTAGCGGGGGCGTTACAGAGTCCAAAGGGTAGGATGCTGAACTCATATATTTTCCGTTGCTGGTGGAGAAGGCCGTTTTCCCCTGTCATCAGGATGTACAGGGACTTGCAAGTATCCCGATTGGAGGTCCAGGGTGGAGAACAAGGATGCTTCATACAGGGGGTCAAGGGAGTTGTCTATCCTGGGAAGGGGGTTGGCATCCATGGTGGTCACATCGTTCAGTCATCTCTAATCCACATAGAAACGCATGGTGCCGTCTTTGTTTTTGACCAGAATGACGGGGGAGGACCACGGACTGGTGGAAGGTGACATGATGCTGGCATCAAGCATTTCCTGGACCTGCCAGTTTTGTGGTTTTTCCGCCGTGTGGTTGGCGAATTGGTGGTCCTGTGGTGTGGATTTCATGTGTCAGGTACGTGGTGTGGCCAATCTTGGAGGGTCCTGACAAGAAGAGGTCTTGGAAGTCCAGGAGGAGGTGGTGGAGGCTGTCTACTTGGTGGGGTTAGAGGTGTTCAGGTAGTCAGGGTAGGGCAGAGGGGGGAATGGGGGGCAAAAGGCTCAGCTTCTTCCATTTTGCCCACCATTAAAACTCTCGGCAAGGTGAGCGGAGTGGTGGGGATATTTGTGATTCGTACTGCCCCGATGTGGGGTAGGAAGGTGGGGGACAGTAGGCAGGCCAAGAGGGTTCCGGGCGACAGGTTGTGGGAGAACAGGACGGAGGCTCCTGTGGACCTGTTCGGGTGTATCCAGACCTCGTGCTGAAGGGGCATTGTCAGAGTGGAGGCAATAGTTGCTGGGAAGGTAGGGTGTGGAGGTGTGGAGGGGGGTGGAGCACACAGAGGGGTGTAGGGTGAGAGAGGGGGTGTGTTTGCCTGCCGTGCAGATTGACTGGGGGAGGGGATCCAGTGGCCACTGGAACTGGAGGCGTTGTTTGTGATGATCGATGCTTGTTCACATCTTCTGCAGGAGGTCCAGTCCCAAATAACCATCATATGCACAGCAGGTCTAGTCAAAAACAATGAACTGGTGCTGGGCCAAGACTTGTTGGTGGGTGTCGGCACACAGGGCCTGGGTTTCCCCATGTATGGGCAGGGGGCCATCCCCCTCATCTACAAGGTGAGCTGAAGTAGAGCAAAGCAGGCCGAAAGTCGATTTGTGACCGGAGTAAAAATGGCTGTAGAGGTAAGATCTGGCCTCTCCTTTATCGACCAGCAGCCTCGCCTTCACCCCATTCAGTCTCATCTTGTCGTAGACTGGGGAACGGTATTTCTGTGAGGTGGCTCTTGCCACTGTGGGGACGTGCGAGGGTGGGGCCTGAAAATCCAGCTACTGTGGGATGTCGTCTTCATCTGGCTCTACTTCCCCGGGGTCAGTGCATTTGGCTGTTGATGCGTCATCCTCGGCACCCTTGTTATCCAGGGAGGAAACCTTCTAGTGCCCCTGGGTGGCTGTCATGCACTGGGGTGCTTTCATCTGCTCTTGGATGTCGTCGAGGGAACATCTGTGGCTGCAGGCAGAGAATTCCCACGGATTGATGATAATGAGGTTTGTGTTGTCCTTGGGGGTGGGGTGCCTCTTGGTGGGGTGTGCTATGGGTAAGTTGGGTGTCGGTGGAGAGCTTGCATGGGTGGGGGTTGGCCAGGGTTTGTGGTGAGGTGCCATCTTTTGAGTGGGGAATTTACTCATGGAGCTGATGTGTTGCGAGGTGGAGTGGGCAGCCAGGAGATGTCATACCAGCTGGATGTCTCAGATTAGGTCCCCCGTTGGGTCATGTATTGTAAAATGTTCTCTGGTGATGCTCGGGAGGATCCTTACGAGTGTGTTAAACATGTGTTGCTCCCGGGTTGCTGCACCAGTTTCCGGGTATGCAGCAGTGATGAGCCACCTTGCCTAGATGAGTGTATCATCCAGGTCACCATTGTAGGTTATAGTGTCGAGCTGTGACAATGCTACAACTTTTCCCAGGGATGGCATGATGGCCTGGGTTACTATTTGAGTGACATTTGTCCATGTCAGCTCTGAGACGATTTTAGGTGCAATACTGGCCACTGCATTGCCCAGGTAAGGCAAGGTAACTGCAATCTTCTGTCATTTTCAAACCTTATGTCCAGGAGTAGTTTGATCATGGACAGGTATGTGTTAATATCACATTGCTCGGGGTTGAAATTGGGTAATTGCACTTGAGTTTTGGTTGTCATTTTCTTAATCTCCCTGTTTTGCTCGTCCCTGTATTCTGATCGGGTCAAGAACCACCCCTGGCCACCAGTCTTATGCTAGGTGTTTTTAGGTCAACTCCTCGCCCAAAGAAAACTAGCTTCTGAGCCGGGGTCTCTTTCAAAACCGGAACTAGAATAAACTACGAGAGGAACAGGGCATAAAAACTCTGGGCAAACAACCTTACATGTGTATTATCTTAAATTCACAAACCACTAGATACAATGTAGATATAACAAAGGCACAATGCACTGTCTGGGTACAAAGTCAATCTCGGGACAGGAGGTTTTCTACTGTACAGGGCTGCTGAAGCCCTGGGCTGCTACAGATGTCGGCCAGGAGTGGGAGGGGTCCCGTCAGGTGTGCCTTCTCTTAGAGGGCACGGGACTGCTCTCAGGGTCTGCGTTGTCTTCTAGGGGCTGCTGGGTGGCGTGGAGAGGGGCCCTTCTCCAGCGGGGCCTCAGTGGGGTGCTCGGTCCCTAGGGCTGGGACAAAAGAGGGAGAGTAGGTGCACTTGTCTGCGCCCACCCTCGGGAGAGAGTCGTCGTCCTTTGTGGCTGGGGAAGTCATGCCCCGGAGTACGATGGGCACCTCGGGGAGTACGAAGACTGCGATCTCCCTCGGGTCAGGTAGCCATCAGGTGTGGGCTGTGGCATCCTCTCCTCTGGGAGTCCGACAGTGGGTGGTCTCGCCTGGGTGCTGGCTGGGCTGCTCTCACTCCCAGGGTCGTGATGGGGCCTTGCCAGACTTCCTTCAGACAGGGTAGTTCCTCCTGGGAACTGCCTCTGTGGGGAGAACAGGAGGGGTGTCCCGCTCAGCCACAGGAAGGGTGGACTGAGCAAGCAACGTCCTCCAAAGGGGAAGTCACAGGGGGCGAGAGACAGATAGTGGCTGGTGGTCCTAGTCATCACTTACACAATGAGTACGTCTCACGCTATTTCTACATGTTTTATATATATATATATATATATATATATAGATAGATAGATATAGATATAGATATATATTTATGTATAGATATAGATATATATATATATATATATATATATATATAGATAGATAGATATAGATATAGATATATATTTATGTATAGATATAGATATAGATGTGTTTATTCATATATGATGGTCATGTATTATAGTGCTTAAGTAAAGAACCAAATACAACTTCATTGTAAGTGTGGTGTGGAAAAGAGTTGAGAGGCCAGACATGTGAACGCTAATATTTTTGGACATACACAGTGAGAGTGAAGAAAGGTGAGAGAAAGATATAAATTCTGCATATGTTTAAGTCTTGGGGAAATATATATATGTGTTAACCCCTTCGTACACAATGACGCATTTGTCGTCATATGGGTGTGGCTGCGACTGTACTCATTGACGCTTTTGGCGTCATTCAAACATAAAAATTTTCATTAGAGGAAAAGTTTTTGGCTGATCGGCATCATTTTTGGAGGCGTCATAGCTTCCCTGCCCCTTGTCAAAGGTAATGAGTTGGCAACTGTGGGTCCCGATACCAGCAAGAGAGTGAACCAGTTATTCAGTATCAAATGAGCTGTGAGTGAGGAAGGTCTTGTGGGGCTCTGTCCCTTTAAATTTCCACTCTTACTCCCGTCCTGGCCTTGTAACACATTTCACTATACCAGTAGTGCTTGTGTATAGTGTTTGGACACTGTTATGATTAGATTTCGTGTTTGCAATAGGATAATTGGTGTTTGTGAAGCAATCCTGGTCGTTATCAACTGTTGGCCCAACGAAGATAATTTTACTGTTTCTAATCAACTACATTGTCTCTACCCTGCACCAAATGTGAATATTCAGCTATAATAATAATAACAGTGAACCCTGTGAATATAATGTGCATATCTAGTGTACAAAGAATTGTTGAAATACATGCAGTGGCTTAGAGGAAGGCAGGAAACTGCCCTACAGTCACGATACAGCATGAGTGCACTGTAGTTTTTTCATTTTTCTCAAAAACTGAGGCCTACTGTAGGATCACTGTTGTGGGCTCAAATGAAAGCCAATTAATTTCTGCATAGGATGATAAAACAAAAACATGACACGGGCACGAAAAGTTTTTCACTAGAGCTCCCCGAATAAAAAAAAAATCTGTTGTCTGTTGGAAATGGGTTTTACTTTCTCGTTTATTGCTCGAACACCATACCTCATATCAAACTGGGACCTCCGGCATTCGAAAGCTAATACAATTCTCTTTCCAATGGTGTACAACATGTAGAAATTGAGTCGTAAACATTCGACTTATGATGTTGGGAAGTAAAATGTATGCACTTGAATGTTTATTCACATGGCCCTAACTTATGTATAGAGTGTTTATTTTTGTGTGTGTGTGTTTTTTTTTTTTTTTGCTTATCGTGTAGAACAAAGATCGACGAATTAGAATATGTGAGTTTTGTGTCAAAATAAATATGTTTGGGTGGTGAAAATAAGCTGAGAATACACATATTTGGAGCACACAGCAGGTGGGGGGAGGGAGAAAAGCAGGCATGTCATGTCCCACAAAACTTACTAACTTATCCGCATGCAAAAGGGTTAATACACAAAATTACACAGTTAATACTACCTTATTGAGATGTTTGGTGTGCATGGTAGAGTGGTAACTTACACCTATGTTTGTATGTACCTCCATACGTCTGAGAGATGTGGCATCTCTAAATATCGCTGATCTGTCCTGGTTTTCAGGGGCTGGGCAGTGGGAAACAGCAGAATACTCTTAACTCCCGTCATAGGAGGATGCTCTATTCCGTTGTCCTCTCTTTGTCACCGCTATATCTTTCTGTGGCATAATAAAGAGGGAGAAACACACCTGCTCCAGTTTATTCTAAATCACCTGCACGCTACCTTGCTCCTGTTTCACGAGCTCATCACCACCAATCTCGGTGGCTCTGTGGCAGCAGAGACTAGCTGTGGGATTATTGGGGGTCAACTGTGGAATTCAATGGAGTTTACACCATACGGCTACACTGGTCTCTCCCTGATGCAGCTAGTGGCCATCATCGTGGTCCCAAGGGCAACTGGGATAGGGCAGCTGGTGGCTGTCCCTCTCCTGTCGGTGCAGCTAATGGCTGTCACCTGGGCCCGACTTCTTAGCAGGACTGAGGGTGAGGCCATCTAATGTCAGTTACCTGTCCATAGGTGCAGCTAGTGGTCATCACCAAGGTCCTTTGAGGGAAGGAGCGGCTAGTGGCCGTCGCTAGGGCCTTGTTCTCCGGGTGGACTGTGGGCTGAATGTGGCTAGTGGCCGTCACTTGCTCACTGGTGCAAGTAATGGCATCCCCGAGGTCCTTGGAGGAGAAGGGACGGCAGGCACAGGGTGGCTAGTGGCCGTCACCTGCCTGCTGGTGTGGCTAGTGGCCGTCATTGAGGTCCAGCTCCCTGGGGCAGCTACAGGAGGAGAGCGGCTAGTGGCTGTCTCTCCACTAGTGTGTCTAGTGATCATCGCTGGTCCCTGCAGAAGGGGGGAATGCAGCTAATGAGCGACAAGTGGCCATCACTCAGGTGCTGTCTGGGACTGAGTATTCAGCCCCATCCAGAGCCTGGTGAGGTCTGGTCCAGCTGGAGGGTTGATTGATTGAAAATAATTACAATCTGGCGGCGCAACTGCCAGTGTCATATGCCACCGGATGACAAGGCAAAATAAAAGTGCCTATCCAAAATAAAGTTAATATCTGTTAGTAGGAATAAAACACTAAAAATAATAAAAGGATAGTTTATAAACTAACAATTACTTATAAGAGTGGAAGGAGGCCCGCCTCCTGAAGAAAACTAAGAACATCAGTAAAATCGTTAGAGGCCTCACCAAGCATCGAGGACAAACAGTAGGCACCATCTGTCCCCCCATGCCTATGAAGGAACCTCTGACGCAGGCCCCTCAGACTCAGACACTCGACCAGCAAATGACGGACAGTAAGGGGAACGAGGCAGTCATCACAGTGTGGCTGAGTTTCACCACACATGAGGAACCCATGTGTAAGCCGAAAATGCCCAATGTGAAGCCTAGCAAGAGCCACCTCCAGTCGCTGAGACATAGAGGGAAGAACTCTTGGCACAACCACTCTCTGAAAGATTTTTTTTAGTTTATTGTATGAAACACCATCCCAGTGTCTCTGCCAACATGTACGGATTGTGTACCGCAAGTAAGGTGTTACATCAGAAACAGGAAGTGGGTAGTCAGCTGGGGGCTGTTGAGAAGACGCAGCTTTAGCTAAAGTATCTGCCCTCTCATTGCCCACCACACCAACATGTGCAGGAATCCAACAAAAGTCTACACGGCGGCCACAACGGCCAAGAAGAAAAAGCCACTCTAAAACTGATAAAACCAATGGATGGGATGTATTAAAAGACTCCAGTGCAGACAAAGCACTATGCGAGTCACTAAAAATCACAAAAACGGATTGGGGGAGAGTAAAAATGATTTTAAGAGCATATAAAATTGCAGTCAGTTCTGCCGTATACACTGAAGTAATGCCAGGAAGGCTACTGCCCCTCCTAAAGGAAGGGAAGACAACACCAAATCCTACTCCAGTATCAGTCTTAGACCCGTCAGTATAGATGGGGACAGAACCCTCATGAATGGAGGCATGTTCTAAAAAGAGAGAGAGGGACACCTGAGAGGGAAGTGAGCCCTTTTTTTGAACAACGGCCCTACAGACTGTCACGCGAGGGAGTAGCCAAGAACCCACCCTTGGGATCTGATGTGGACAAATTGCCAGTCTCGGGAAAAAGAGGGCTAGCCTAACAGACCGGACACTGTAACCAAATGGCTTTGGGAAATTAGGATGAATCTCAAAAACAGAAGATCGGGAATCCTGGGAGACAATGGCACAAGAAATTGAGTCTGGAATGCAGTGAAGACGATACCAACACCTCATCATTAGCAACTGGCATCGTAAGTCCAATGGAAGTACACCAGTATCTACCAACAAACTTGGAATTGGGGATGATCTGAATACCCCAGTTGCCAGACGTACACCAGCATGATGCACAGAATTTAACAACCAGAGGCGGGCATCTGTTGCAGAGGAGTAGACCTCACACCCATATTCAAGTGTAGGAAGAATAAGAGACATATGCAAGAGGAGGAGGGTCTGATGGTCAGCACCCCAAGAGGTATGATCTAAAACCCTCAAAAGACTCAAAGCTTTAAGACAAGCCACCTTAACAGAACGAATATGAGGAACCCAGGTTAATCTTCTATGAAACAGAAGACCCAGAAACCGCGTCTCTTCCTCATAGGATATTCTTCTACCAAAGAGATATAAGTCAGGGTCTGGGTGGACTCCTCGAAGACGACAAAAATGAATAGCCACTGTCTTTGCTGAAGAAAAATGGAAACGGCATGTTTCTGCCCAGTCAGAAATTCTATTGAGAGCCAGCTGCAACTTCCTCTCTATCAGAGACATTCTAGACGCGGTGAAGGAAATCGAGAAGTCATTGACATACAGTCATCCTCGTACACCATCAGGAAGTACACTGATGACGCTGTTAATGGCTACAGCGAACAGAGTAACACTAAGGATACTCCCCTGTGATACTCCATCTTCTAGTGCTCGGGCATTAGAAAGCACTCCTCCCACTCGCACCCTTAAAATTCAGTTAGATAAAAACTGTTGAATAAAAACAGGCAAGCGCCCATGAAGACCAAACTCATGAAGAGAGAGTAAAATACCATGACGCCATGCAGTGTCATGTGCCTTTTCCAGATCGAAGAAGACCGTGACCTGGTGTTGGTTAGTGGAAAAAGCCTCACAGACAGAATATTCCAAGGACAGTAATGCATGAGAGGTAGATCGCATTTTTTGAAAACCATACTGGGCGCGGATAAGAAGTCACCTCTCTCTAAAAACCACACAAGCCTAACATTGACCATCTTTTCCAAAACTTTACATATACAAGACATCAAAGAAATAGGCCGATAATTCATCGCCTGTAGGTGGTCCTTACCTGGTTTGGGGATGGGGATAACTACAGAAACACCCCAACAAGCCGGAAACTCCCCAGAACACCAGATCTTATTAAACAGTGAAAGCAAAAACAACAGGGACTCATCAGACAGGTTGCGTAAAAAGGCATAAGGAATATCATCATAACCAGGAGAGGAATCATGGCACTGAGACAGAGCCGACTGGAGTTCAAAAATTAAAAATGGAACATTGTAAGGCTCTCCCCCAGCAGAAGCAAAACTGTGACCACGAGATTCTAGGCACCGACGGTGGCATGCCGAAGGTGTATCTGCATCCTTCTGTGATACACTGGTAAAATGATCAGCAAACAACTCTGCAACGGCAAATGGATCAGCCACAGTTCCACCTGGTGCAGATAAAACAGGAGGGGATGGAACAGTAAATTTACCTGAAATTTTCTTTACCCGGTTCCACACTTGGGTGATGGAAGTCCTCGAGTTGATGGAGGAAACATAACCCTTCCAGGACGAACGCCTGGCCTCCTTTAAGACCCGCCTCATATGAGCTTGTGCCCTCTGATACGCCACTAAATACTGAGGATCCCCACAGTGATGACGAAGTCGTGAGAAGGCGACTTGTTTGGCTCTCACTGAGGAACTGCACTCTAAGTTCCACCAAGGAACTGGACGTTTAGGAAACTGAGCCTTTGTTTTTGGAATAGATAATAGGGCTGCTGAATGCAGCACGGTATTGAAATATGACACAGCCTCCGTAAGACAGCCAACTCGTTGACAGAAAGGGAAAAGCAACTTAATTCCCTGAAACGTGGCCAGTCAGCCTTATCCAGAAGCCAGCGAGGAAGACGTGGCTGAGGTCCACCTGCACTAGCAGTTAAGAGTAACGGAAAATGGTCGCTGCCATACAGGTCTGGCAATACATCCCAGTTAAAATCTAAAAGAGCATCAGCTGAACATAAGGACAAATCAATGGCAGTAAAAGTTCCTGTCTGGCTATGGAAAAAAGTCATTATATTGGAGTTTAAAATGCCTAACTCCTCATCTTCCACTAAAGAGGCCAGCATAACACCCCAAGGGTTGGCCTCACTGTTTCCCCATAGTGGATGGTGACCATTCATATCGCCTAGCAACAGAAAGGGAGAAGGAAGGCCATGAATAAGGCGTTCCAGATCCGCCCTTTCAACAGTAGCACTAGGAGGTAGATAAAGACTGCAAACTGTATATTGCCGACGTAAAAACATCCGGACAGCAACTGCCTGCAAGGGACTGGAAATATCCAGATGACTATATGGAATATCCTGGCGAAGGAAGATAGCAGCACCTCCATGACGACCTTGGCCCAGCACAAGATCAGAATAAAAAGCATTGTAGCCAGAAGGACCAGCAGGAGCAGTATTACCAACCATGGTTTCCTGGATACACATGCATAGAGAAGTAAATTGAGAAACTAGATGACACAGTTCCTCATAGTTAGCATGTAAACCCCGACAATTCACCTGGATGATAGAACCCATAGTGGAGGGGAAAATGATTAGCGCGGAACTGTACACCTCCTGACATGCGAGCGGGTTTGGAATGATGCTTAGGAAGGCCCTTGGTAAGAGACTGTCCAGCACCAGGAACCCACGCTTTATGTCGAACATCCGTGGGCAAACGTGAGGACGTGGAAGAGGAAAGTTTTACAACACTCTTCCTTTGAGGTGGAATAATATTCGGTTTGGATAGAGGTTTGGAGGCCGCCTTGGGTAATGTGGGACGGCCAGTGCCACCATTAGAGGCTCCAGAAGTGAAAAGAGAGTCGACAGGATTAGAACCCTGTAAGGTTGACATTGTACTTTTCAGAACGGATGCATCAACGGTCTCTCCAACACCATCCCCATGTGGGGACCTGACTACAGGTAAACCACCAGCAGTAGCTTCCATTTGGCTAGACCTCTCAGCCTCTGAGGCTGAGGGAACAGTAGAGACGTTGATACAAGGTTTGACAACAGAAACCTTAGGTGGCCGGTTTTCAGGTTCTGAGGACTCTGACGAATTACGATGACGTTTGCCGGATACAGAAGGAGCCTCATTCATACTGGACAAGGGGGGATGAGTCTCGTCAGCATGTACATCTGCCACCACCACAGAAGTGCACACTGAAGTGGAGGAAGAGACAGTTGGAGCAGTGGGTGGATTGGCATCAGTCACACACATATCAGTAATTCCAGGGTTAACAACATCCGTCAAATCAGTAGTTGGGGAAGTGGCCACTGTAATGGGTCGTGGCAACTTCTGGGACACAGAACGAAGTACAGGTGCCCCAGAAAGGACAGAAGCATAAGTAACTCCATGCTGAAAGAAGAGAGTCTGGGCCCTCCTCTTTGCTTCTGGAAAGGGAACCTTCTCACATGCATGAATGCTCAAAACTTCCTTTTCAAGGCAGTACCAAGGACAGTTTTTGGAAGATACAGCATGAGGACCCCCTCAGTGATAGCATTTAAGGGGTCCTGGACAATCACTCGTATGACTCATTTTGCCACAGGAGACACAAACACCAGGAAGGCCAGCCAGTGCACGTCAGCAAAATTTGCTAACATGTCCATACCCCTGACAGTGGAAACACCGCTTTGGGTTCGGAACATAAGGCTTCACAGGCAGAGAGAGCCAAGCAAGTTTCACGGAGGCAGGCAACGTTAAGTGGTCAAAGGTCAGAAACAGTGTCGGAGTTGGGGTCAGAATACCATCGATCTTCTTCTCTACCCGGTCAACTTTTACAACACCATAAGCATGTAGTTCTTCTAATAACCGTGACTCAGGGTATTGCAGGAGGTCCCAGGAGTAAATGACCCCCTTACACTGATTAAAGGTGGCATGAGGTATCCAGGACATGCCGTGACCAGAAACGGAGGTCAGAGTCTGGAGATGTGAGCTCTCTTCTAGGGAGGAAACCTCAATTAGGAGGCTACCATCCCCTTGGGTAGAAATTATTGGTTCGCAGCCACAGGAAGAAACAATTGCATGGTGTAAATTAAAGATGTCTGTATCCAGTATTGAACCACCTGCAGAGGGTTTCAGCACTAGATACTTCACGAATTTTTCCTGGTTCATATCATCTTGGCCAAACCTTGGAGCCAAACCTACCCGACGAGATCTTCTCCCACCTCAGTTAAATGCTGGGGCAGAGGTGAGAAGTCATCAAGGGCCTGAAAATTCTCCAGTGTGGCAATGACAGATGTGCGGTCTGAAGAGTGTCCAGGGGCAGATGCAATGTCATCAATGGGTGTATTTGAAAACAGAGCCATTAATAACACAAAAAACCTTCATTCCCCCACCCCTCCACCCACCATGGAGCCCAAAAAGGGGAAGTCATATGCCAGGGATAACACCACTGGTGACTCCAGAGGTAGCGGGAGAGTATACGCATGTAACCACTGAGGGACCTGGGCAAGGGTGACTCCAGGACAATAGGAGCCACCAGGCCCCCCAGTGCCCACTTGACCCTAGCCAATGCATGACCAACCGATTGACCTGGTCGGTCCCAACCAGGCCGCCCGTCTAGCCAGAATAAGGGACCAAAGAGGTGTATTGCTAGCTGCAGGGCGCATCGTGCAGCATAGCTCAACCTCCAGGACTCCTGTCTCCCAGCATTACAGGACGCCACGCACGGCAAATATGTGGGGAGGGAACAGTCCCGCCCTAGATGGCAAATGGGCAGGAACTAACATCACCAGCAGGCCTCCTCCACCAGTGATGTAGGGGGTGCTTGGTCCACGAGGCTGACAAATACCGAACCCTACAAAGGTAGGCATGCCTCCCGAGTAGGTGGCAATGCCAACCATGCTTCAAGCCCCGCCACTACGTCAAGGTGACCCCCCTCAGCAGGGCCGGCTGGAGGGTAATGCCCTAGCACTAAGTACATCTGGTTGGGTCTGTTGCGGGGAATAAGGGCGGAAGGTGGTAGGGGACATAGGCCCATACTGCCTGGGTTGGGTACACGCCCTCGAAACTCCTCCATGGTCTCCCCCTGGGATGGGAGTCGCGACTTCCCGGTGGTGTCTCGTCGTGGGTGGTAATTCAGTAGTAATAGTAGTTGTAGTGGTTGTGGTGGTGGTGATGGTGGTAGCAATAGTAGTAGCCAAATAGTGGTGGTGGTATTAGTAGTAGTAGTATTAGTAGTAGTAGTAGTAGTTGTTGTTGTTGTTGTTGTTAATGTTGTAGCCCCATGTTCATCTGATACATGTGACAAAGACGTATAATAGTTGGTGCTGTCATCATCATCATCATCATCATCATCATCATCATCATCATCATCATCATCATCATCGTCCATTTATAAAGGTTTCTACTTACTTCCATGAGTCAGCCTTAATCACCTAATGGCCGCTCTCCACGCTGCTCGATCTCTAGTAGCCTTTCTATTCAGTCTTTCATCCCTGAGGTCAGTGAGCGCATACCTCAGCCAACGCTTATACCAGACTACTCAGATCACCGTCAAAATGCAGCCAACTCTTCCTTTGCCCACGACCCACATGTCCACAAAACTTCACTCAAATCTATAGATAACTTTTTAGATAACTTGCACACAGACAGAAAAACACTGGTGAATATATAATCTACACCAGCTTTTATCGGCGGAGGTAACAACAACAACAACAACAACAACAACAAATACTGGCTGCACTCCGTAATACCATTCAAGTAAATATATAATTAATCATTATAATATATGTAAATAAGTGTATTAACTGTTCATACATTATTTCATTAGAGGATGTGGGAGCTATGTGTGGTGGCATCACTTACTTGCACATTTGAGAGAGAGAGAGAGAGAGAGAGAGAGAGAGAGAGAGAGAGAGAGAAAAAAAAAAGAGAGAGAGAGACAGACAGACAGACAGACAGACAGACTAACATTTACAGATTTTACCAACGTTTTCACATTTCACCAACTCAGCTGGTCCCTACACCCTGTTCACAGTCATACCACCTGCGCAGGCTGTCTCTACACCTTCCTGGCTCCTTAACACCATTTTCTAAGCGAATTATTTTGTTTGTTACACCTTGCTGTCCTCTATGCATCAAACTGTATAGAAGTGTTAAGAATATAGTCACTAAATACTTCTCTACAGTTTGCATCCATCCTCAACACCAAATGGATCTGTAGTACTTAATATTTACTAATGATTAACCAGCTACAGACAAACAACAACAAACAACAACAAACAACAACAACTACAACAAACAACAACAACAACAACAACAACAACAAACAACAACAACAACAACAACAACAACAACAAACAACAACAACAACAACAACAACAACAAACAAGCAACACATCAACAACAACAAACAAACAACAACAACAACAACAACAACAAACAAGCAACACACATCAACAACAACAAACAAACAACAAAAATAACCGCAACAAAAACTAAACAACAAAAACAAACAACAAACAATAAACAAACAACAACAAAACAAACAAACAACAACAAACATCAACAACAAAACAAACAAACATCAACAAACATCAACAACAACAAACAACAACAAATAACAACAAACAACAACAAAAACAAACAACAAACATCAACAACAACAACAACAACAAATAACAACAAACAACAAACGAAACAAATAACAATAAACAACAAACATCAAACATCAACAACAAACATCAAACAACAACAAACAATAAACAAACAATAAACAGTAACAAGAAACAACAACAAACCATCAACAAACAACAAAATAACAACAAACAACAAACAGCAAAGAACAAAAATATCGGTAATGTCTGCGTGGACGTCAAGAGTACAGTCATATTCTCGTCGGTTAAGGAAGCTCCCCAACACTTTTTCTTAAGCGATTTAGTCTGCTCATTACACCTTGCTGTCGTCTTCCGTGTTATAAAAATCCTTCCAATATCGCCATTCTCTGCATAAATGACCTACAAAACAATGTTGGCCAGTCACATAAAAAATAATAAATCGCTAAGGAAGAGGTGTTAGGATCCCTCCGCACCCAGTGAGCATGCGGGCCAATGTCAGACAGGGATAAACAGGTGTCTGATCACCGCATTGAAATTCCAGTCATGATCCACGTCACCTCGCAAAGCGCTCCACCAGCCGGAAGAAATATTACCTCGAATTTATGGTCATATTCTTGAACACATGTACGTGACCTACATACATACATACACATGCTAGAAGGACTTACAAATAAAAGCCACTACACACATTCTCTCTCTCTCTCTCTCTCTCTCTCTCTCTCTCTCTCTCTCTCTCTCTCTCTCTCTCTCTCTCTCTCTCTCTCTCTCTCTCTCTCAATTTAATTTATGTATATAGAGCTAACACCATACTCTAGATATACTCAATCCCTTTTTCACTCTAACTTGTCCCAGATTTTCGTGCTTTTGCAGCTTCCTTCACGTAACTCTGTGGCGGAGACAATAATACCGCTCTACACGCTTTCCACAGCACTTCTTCGTGACTAGTACCTTAATCTACCGTCAGTCTACGAGATGAAGATGAGGAGATGGTAATTTTAAGCCAAGTTAGAGTAAAAAGAATATAGGAGTCGCGTTCCCTGAGGCCCGCCAGTGACCTTCCTATGATGCAATTCGTCCACAATGCCCTCCATAATGTTGTTATTTTTCTAGAGGAAGAATATGCCCTTGAAGCCAGCTCTCCACACCCTGCAGTGACGCCATCCTTCATGTATTTATTTGACGGTCAGAATCGCTAATTTTTATTCTAGTTAAATTATTAGAAGTGAAGGAGCGTTGTGGTGTGGATGTGATGTGACAGAAAGCGTTAGCAGAATACAATGAGGTGGTTTGGCCATGTGGGGAGGATGGAGAGCGAGAGACTGACAAAGAGTGTGTATGTGAGTGAGGTGGAGGGGGGGAAAGGGAAAGGGAGACCGATGATGAGGTGGAGTGGGGAAGAGGGAGGGGGAGATCGAGGATGAGATGCAGGAATGGAGTAAGGAGCTCTATGAGATGGTGGATAGAGCTAACACCATACTCTAAATATACTCATATTCTTGAACACATGTACAAAGGAGTACAAAGGAAAGCAAACAGCAACAGACCTTATGGTACTTTCGAGGCTACTTGTTACAGAGTAGACTATAACTGCGAGATCTAATTCTACATGCTGAAGGATAAGGACGGTAAAGCAAGAAGGCTCCCCCCGCCTCCAAACCCTTCTGTTAAAACTGGCAGGAAAAAGTGAGGAAAAACCACCATACAGCATGGAAAAACTGACAGGGAAATTTCATAGGAAAGACTGAAAGGAAAAGTTACATTCTATAGTACATTATCTTTAAGCTACCACTATGAATAACCTGAAAGTGAAAGCAGTAAAGTAAAATGAATAATCAAATAATGAATAACTAAGGCACGACATGTAAGGGTACGTTCAGTTAACGGGATGTCTATAGACACAGCGTGGAAATTGCACAGTGCACAGTTTGGATGTTCAGTGGTGGTGCGGCAGCCTTGCCTGGTGCTTTTGAGATAGGCAGCAGTCAATCAGGCCCCAGTCCGTTTACTCCACTGAGACATGGAACTTTTCCATGTGAGAGAAATACACAAGTTTTCTCTTGACCCCTGGTACATTTAAAAAAAAAAATCCCAATAATGGTCACTTTTTTTTCTTTCTGTGTCCGACTCTTGGCAAAGGCTTTCAGGTCCTATATCCCGGGGGCATTAGCTTATCCCAAGGCCCAGTAGTCCTTCTACACCTCCACATGTCACCACTTCGGCACTAACACCCAACGTCCATACTGAATACAGGCTAGGCCTTTCTCATACAGGACTGGTGTATTGGTATTAGCAGGGGTATTTTTACATGTTGGCGGGCAATCTGGTAGATCAGGAAAGTCTGCTTATTATGAAATTCAAATCCTTAAACTGTTCCCTGCCCCAGCAGGGATTCTAACCTGGGTCCATTAGGACTGCAGGCCACCTCTCCACCGATTCAGCCACCGCCTCCCCCACTTCACTAACAGGGACCCTCAGTGATCCACAGCCCATCACAGGTCGAAAGGAAGAGTAGTGACCGTCAACTCAGGGCTATCTGTGCATATCCAAGTTTGTGCTTATACTGTATTTGCATTTAATAAATTGATCTGGGTGCTAAGAGGAAAAAAAAAGTTTATGCAAGTATATACACAAGTCGTTTATTCTGGAGCAAACATATGAAACTGGGGGTTAGACGACAGACACTTATCCAAGCGACCTTTAAAGGTTAGTACTGTATTACAGTTTACTACATTGGAGGGCAATTTGTTCCGTATATTTACAATTCTGTTAAAGAAGAAATGCTTGGCTTCATGTGACTGGAATCGTTTGCCAATTACTTTGTGCCCATTGCCTCTAGTATAATTCGAGTGATCAGCTGTGAAGTATTTATCAGTAGCAATGGTATCGTGCCCTTTGAATATTTTAAATACTTGAATTAAATCTCCTCGTAATCTGCGTTTAGTTAGCGTTAAGAGATTCAAGGCTTCTAAACGCTCCTAGTATGGTTTGTTTCTCAAGCTAGGTATTTTGGTTCAGGGTTGGTGATTTTTCTTATTTTTAAATAAAAATAAAAAATAAAAAATCAATGATTTTTATTCATTCAATTAATTTGTTTTTTTATTTATTTGATTTCTCTGTTAATTATATAGCTAATATTTCAAAAGCAGTACTCTGAATACTGTTAACTTCATGTCCTGTCTATCCACTGATAGTTGAGGCTGAAAGCCACAGCCCAGATTCAAGATGCATAACCTGTCATGTCTGTACACTACTGGTTAAGGCCGAGTTGCCAATGGTATTCAAGACAGCATATTCCAAACCTGATTATATTATCACACGGAAAAATCTTCTATCTATATCTATATACCTAGGCTGCTTCCCCCAAGGAAAGGGAGGTAGCCGAGACAGGACCACACACTCCCCATTTACTCATCCATTCAAATACATTCATTCGCATCTTAGCCCCAAAGGTGAGAAGGGACAGATGTTCACCGCACCACGCCGTGCAAGGGTCAACTGCGCAGTACAATCAGTGACATCCGCAGCAGGGCCCAACAGCAGAGCTGGTTTACCCCTGCCACATCATAATAGACCCATCCCCTTACCCGCACCTGACCTGACTAGCTGATCAGACCAAATGCGGGAGAATATCCCCTCAGGGCTGTGTCATCATTTGTTCATTCACAATTTCTCTCCATTTATTTCTGTCACGCACAGCCACTCTTCCTTGCTCAACAGACATCCCTCTCACATCCAACGCTCTCTTCACACTGTCCATCCATCCTATTCATGGTCTCCCTCTCAGCCTTACACCTCTCACATCAGATCTAGTTATCTTTTTCACCAATCGCTCATTATCCATTCTCTCCATATGCCCAAACCATCGCAACACCTCTGCTCAACTCTACCAGCCATCTCCTGAACAACTCCAGTTCTCCTTCGCACTTCATCATTTTGCACTCGATCCATAAGTGTCACTCCACACATACTCCTCAGACACCTCATCTCCATTGCATTCAAACGTTTCCTCTCTGCTACACCCATATTCCATGTTTCAGCCCCATATAACGCAGTCGGTACCACAACACACTCATACAGCCTTCTCTTTACACCCATTCTAAGCGAATGACATCTAAACGCTTTTCTCATTCCTCCCAGCACCTTACCTACTTCATTCATTCTAAACTTCACTTATGCATCTATTCTTCCGTCCACACCAACATGCGACCCTAAATATTTAAAACACTCTACCTCCTCAAGCAACTCACCTTTCAGAACTGTATTCATCCTCCTACCATCTACCAACCTTGTACACTTCATCACTTTACTCTTATTCTCATATACCTTCAATTTCCTGCTATCTTACACCCTTCCAAACTCCTCTACCAACTGTCTCAATCTCTTTTCTGAATCACCCACCTGTGCAGTATCATCTGCAAACAGCAGCTGCTTCAGATTCCACTCTCCACCATCAACATTCACCAGACTCAGACCCCCACTTAAAACTCTTGCATTCACCTCCCTTACAACACCATCCATATAAATATTAAACAACCAAGGCGACATCACACATAACTGTCGCAGCCCCACTCTCACGTGAAACCAATCACTCACAGCATTTCCCACTCTTACGCACGCTTTACTAATTACATAAAAACTTTTCACCCCTTTTAGTAACCTACCATCAAGTCCATACAATCTTAAAACAGTCCACAAAGCCTACCTATCAATTCTATCATACGCTTTCTCTAAATCCATGAATGCCCAAAACACATCCTTGCCTTTTGCTAAATACATTTCACACACTTGTCTCACAGCGAACACCTGATCCACGCATCCCCTCCCTCTCCTAAAGCCACACTGCTCATCACCAATCACTCCCTCTGTACCCTCTCTAACTCTCATAATTAACACTCTTCCATACACCTTACCCACAACACTCAACAGACTTATTCCCCTAAAGCTAGTACATTCATACTTATCACCCTTGCCTTTACGCAGAAGGACCACACAAGCACTTGCCCAGTCAAATGGCACCATACCTTTCACAAAGCACACATTCAACAGTCTTACTAACCAGTCAACAATAGTCACTCCACCACCCTTCAGGCACTTCACAGCACACCCATCCATACCTGCAGCTTTCCCTGTTTTCATCTCCTTTACTGTCTTCTCTACTTCCTCCTTCGTGATCAAAGAATCATTCAACTCTCCCAACACATTTATTCCTTGACCCTTCCATCCACCACAATTTCAGCCACCCATTCCTCCTCTACATTTAACAATCTTTCAAAATACTTTGCCCATCTCTTCCTTACTGCATCCATCTCAATTAACATCCTTCCATCCTCTGCTTTTACTCGCTCTTCCTTCCCAGACTCTCCCTTTCGCACCCTTTTAACCTCCTTCCAGAACATTTTCTTATTCTGTTGAAAATTCTCAGTCAGCCGCCTACTGCACCTCTCATTTGCTGCCACTTTAGCATCACGCACAGCCCTTCTCACCCTATTCCTCTTTTCCTTATACCTCTCATATGACACCTCCTCCTTCCTCTGCAGCCACACTTCATATGTACGTCTCCTAGCAGCCACA
This sequence comes from Coenobita brevimanus, assembly GCF_032717465.1. NCBI lineage: Eukaryota > Metazoa > Arthropoda > Malacostraca > Decapoda > Coenobitidae > Coenobita > Coenobita brevimanus. The sequence goes on from NC_136988.1 coordinate 20,176,805, forward strand.
GCCATACTTACTTCCTCGCACTACCATTCACTTCCTTTTCTTACACCACCACCCACACGTCTCACACCACACACCTCTTCTGCATGCCCCACCACAGCACTCTTAAACAACTGCCATTCTTCCTCCACACTGCCATTTTCCTGATCTTTCACTGCGATCCACTCATCTTTCTTAAGCTGATATTATTATGACATGGCCTTAATTGACCAAGCATAGCCTACCTAGTCTCAAGGCTTTGGTTGTTGATCTATGGCTCATTATTTCGGATGTACAAATAATTTCAATACTTAGTTACACAAATGTAAAAATATTTTTTCTGGCATGCTATGTAGCAATATCTAATGGCACCATGCTCCAAAATCTGCTACCTTAATGCTTAAGTATCTGAATAAATGAATGCCAACACAAAGTTATACACAACTTCTATAAACTTTCAGATTTTATTTTTGTTAACTTAAAAATAAAAAATTAAAAAAAAATAAATAAAATCATGATTTTTCTAGCAACAAAAATCAATGATTTAATCACATTATTAAATCAATTTGATTTAATCAATGCCAACACTGTTTTGGTTACCCGTCGTTGTACTCTTTCAAGTTTCTCTATATCCTTTTTTGTAATAAGGTGACCAAAACTGGATGCAATACTCTAAATGTAGGCAAACTAGAGAATTATATAAGGTGAGGATGACATTTTTGGATTTATATTCGAATGCTCTACCAATGAATCAGATTAATTTCTTGGCTTTCTTTACAGCCTCTGTACACAGTTTGCTTGGTTTAAGAACATCTGTTATATTAATTCGTAAGTCTTTTTCATGACTGACATTATCTAGATGAATGTATTTCATGGCGTAACTTGCTTCTCCATTTCTATTCCCAGTGTTTTGCACTTTCCGTTTACTAATATTAAAGTCCATCTGCCAGGTTTGGGCCCAATTAAACAGTCGATCGAGGTCATTTTGTATTGCCTGTCTCTGAAAAAATGTGTCTGCTCTGTTATCAATTTTAGTATCGTCAACAAATTTGGTTATTTTACAAATGAAACCCTCGTCTATAACATTTATGTATAATAAAAACAGAACAGAAACCAGTACTGAGCCCTGTGGCGTACCCCTAGGAACATCTTTCCAGTCCGATTCTTTACCATTCATTACGACCCTCTGTTTACGTTCTGTATACCGATTATCAATCCACCTGGGCACATTCCCACTGAACCCATGCGCATTCAGTTTCTGAAGTAATCTCTGCTGGGGAACTTTATCAAATGATTTCTGAAAATCGAGATATACAGTGTCAACAGATCTGGTCTCATCATATATTAATGAACATATCATCAAAGAAATCCAAGAGATTCGTGAGGCAAGAGCGATTTTTTTCGAGAACCATGTTGTGAATCTTTGATAAGATTATTTATTTCTAAGTACTTAACAAATTTATCTCTAATAATAGTTTCCAACAACTTCCACACCACTGAAGTTAAACTTATAGGTCGATAATTTCTTGGCTGCGATTTGTTGCTTTTTTTGAATATCGAGGCAACATTTGCTAGTTTCCATTTACGAGGCACCATGCTGTTTCTTAGTGATTTATTGAATAGCTTGGCTAATGGCTTTAACATTACATCCACCGTTTCTTTTAGAATGCGTGGAGATATTCTATCTGACCCTGATGTTTTACTCACTTTAAGTTTGCTAATGGCAAGTAATACGTTATTCTCACTATCAGTAATGTCGCTAATCATGTTGCCCTCTTTCAAGGTAATAGAAAAGCTGTGGGAATGGACTCTGGATTTTCAATTGTAAATATGGATGCAAAGAAAGTGTTGATAATTTTTGCCATCTCTGTTTCATCTTCGGTATACTTTCCATTATCTGTGACTAGTGGGCCAATAGCTGGTGATATTACCTTCATATTTCTGATATACTGTGGCTCAAAAATTCTTTCGGGTTTGAGTTACAGATACATGTAATGTAAGTTTCAAAGTTTTTTTACTCTGCTTTATTAATTTTTTTGCTTTTGGATGAAGAGCATCATATTTATTTTTATCACTTTGATTCTTTCATATAGTATAATTCTTGTATTCAAGTCTTTTAGCTGATAGGCAACCCTTAATTTTCGCATTCCACCACTTGGGTTTATTATTTTTAGCAGGTTTTCGGTTTCGCACTGTAATACATAATGCTACTGCTTTACCGAGAATATCTGTGAATAATTTCCATGCTTCATTAATATCCACAGTTTTAACAATGGGGTCCGAGTCGCTAGAACCAATTATTTCCTTTGATTATTGAAAGTCCACTTTCTTGTAGTCAGGCACTTTCTCATAACTAGCCCTGCCATTGTCGTTACTGAAACAGATGTTGAATGTGACCATGCAATGTTCACTAGTACCACACATTCAAGTTTCTCTATCAACACCAACTACGTGCACAGTACACACTACACTTCCTTTTCCAAAAAAAAAAAAAAAAAATCATGGCCGCTCAAAACGTGGCCTCGGAGTCCCCAGGCGAGGGGACCATAAATGCCCCCACCTTTCGCCTCTCTTCCGATGACAACTCGAGCTGCCTGGAACCACTGTCTGTCTTTCTTCTTCTTCATTTCTGCAGCATTCGCGGCCTTTCCTCTAACTTTCGCTCTGTTCAGCACCGCCTCTCCTTCTCTAAACCTCACCTTCTTTTTCTAACTGAGACTCAGTTGTCTGAGGCAACTGACAGCAGACCCTTTTCTGTATCCTCCTACTTTCTCTATTCTCATTTCAAAGTCAAAGGTGGCTATTGTGTATATATACGCAAAGACTTATCTTGCTTTCGTCTTCCTGAACTCGATTCTTCTGAATTATGTACACTCTGGCTTCGGCTTTCCTGTCATTCTCCTACTAAATATATCTGTGTTGTTTACTTATCTCCTAATTCTACAGACTATCAAAATTCTTTGAGTATCTTACTTCTACGATGGAATACATTCTATCCATTTCTCCTTTCTCCGTAATCTCCATTAGAGGAGGTTTCAATGTTCACCACCACCTTTGGCTCTCCTATCCTTTCACTGATCCACCTGGAGAACAAGCCTATGCCTTTTCTATCCTTAATGACCTAGAGCAGCTTGTACAGCACCCTACCTGTATCCCTGAGTGCCTTAGAGAGAGCTCCAACATATTTTACCTCTTCCTTACAACCAATCCTTCTGCTTACACTGTTAATCTTTTCTCTCCGTTGGGCTCCTCCAATCACAACCTAATCACCTTAAACTGTCCTATCACTCCGGTACAGCCTGTGGACCCTCCAAAGAAACGTTGTCTGTGGCACTTTGGAGCTGCGGATTTTGAGGCCCTCAGGCAGTACTTCTTTGATTTTCCCTGGAATGATTATTGCTTCCATGGCCAGGAACCATCTGAGTGTACCTTGCGCATTACAGAGGTTATTCTCTCGGGCAGGGAAGCATACATTCCTTTCTCATATCCTTTGACTTATGCAAGAAAGCCTTGGTTTAGTTACGCTTGTTCTAATTCTGTCTGCAACAAGGAGAGGGCCTATTAAGGTACTGGAGCCAACCCACCCCTGAATCGCATCTTTTGTACGTTTCTGCCTGGAATCATGCTAAGTCTGTTCTTCGCCCTGCTAAAAATAATTTCATCCGTACTAAATGCTCTCAACTCTCCAACTCGAATTCTGCCCCCTCCTTCTGGCACCTTGCCAAAAACCCTTCTAACAACTTTACCTCATCATCCTTCCCTCTTCTTTTCTACTCTGATGGCTCTGTTGCTATTTCTTCTACTGATAAAGCAGATCTCTTCACTCATTCTCCTCCATTTCCACCTTAGACGATTCCGGTACTGTTCCTCCATCACTTCCCCCCTCTGACTTTCTCATGGCTGACATTAAAATTTCTTCAGTTGATGTATTTTCTGCTGCCACAGGCCTCAATACTAATAAGGCATTTGGGCCTGATGGAGTCCCTCCTGTTGTTCTCAAGAACTGTGCTTCCACCCTGCCTAGGCATACTCTTTCGCCTATGTCTATCAACCTGTAACTTTTCTTCTTGCAGGAAATTTGCTCTCATTCAGCCAGTCCCAAAGAAAGGTGACCATTCCCAACCCTCTAACTATCGTCCAATTGCTTTAACATCCTATATCTCAAAGGTTTTTGAATCAGATCTTAATTGAAAAATTTTAAAGCATTTATCCTATCAAAACCTTCATCCTGATCGTCAGTATGGGTTCCATCAGGGACGCTCCACTGCCGACCTTCTCACCTGCCTTTCAGACTCCTGGTCATCCTCCTTCCAGGACATGGCGAAAGCTTTTCCATTGCACTTGATATCTCAAAGGCTTTCGATCGAGTCTGGCAAAAATCTTTAATTTCCAAACTGCCTTCTTACGGTTTCTATCCTTCTGTCTGTGCCTTCATCTCTAGCTTCCTTTCTGGTCGTTCTATAGCCGCTGTTGTAGACGGTCATCATTCTTCTCCTAGATCTATCAACAGTGGTGTTCCTCAGGGCTCTGTCTTTTCACCAACTCTCTTCCTTTTATTCATCAATGACCCTCTAAGCTGTAAATCTAACCCTATCCACTCATACGGTGATGACTGCACCCTTCATCTTTTCATTTAGTCCCACAACGTCCATCTCAATAGATGCTTCAATAAACAAGGGATGAGACTATGGCACATCTAATGTCTGACTTGGCTCGTATCTCTGACTGGGGTAAAAATATTCTCGTTGTTTTTAATGCATCAAAGTCTCAGTTTTTACATCTATTAACCCAACAATATCTTCCACAGGTATACCCATTAATGTTTAATAATATTCAGCTTAATCCTGCATCATCCTTGAACATGCTTGGGGTTTCATTTACTCGGGATTTTTCTTGAAAACATCATATTACATCTCTCGTAAAATCTGCTTCCAAGGGATCAGGTATGCTAAGACGACTCCATTCCTTCTTTACCCCTGCACAATTGTTGAATTTATCTAGGGGTTTTATCTGCCCCTGTGTGGAGTACAACTCTCATGTGTGGGGAGGCTCTCCACATACAGCTCTTCTCAAAAGGGTGGCGTCAAAGGCTTTTTGTCTCATTAACTCTCCTCCTCTTACTGACTTCCTTCAATCTCTGTCTCTTCGTCACATTGTTGCATCTTTATCTCTTTGCTATCGCTACTTCAATGGTCACTGCTCCTCTTAACTGTATACTTGCATTCCTCCACCTCTACGACTGACACATAGCACCTATCTAGCAGTAAACTCTCATCCCTTTTCTGTTAAACTCTGTAATGCAAGAGTTAACTGTTACTCCCAGTCCTTCATTTATGCAACAGGTCAACTCTAGAACTGTCTCCCTCTGTCTGTGTTTCCTGCATCCTATGATCTCCAGTCTTTCAAACACAGTGTGTCCAGGCATCTCGAAAAAATTCGATCTTGATTTTGGCTCTCTCTTGTATTTTGTTTTTCTCTTGGAAAGAACAATAATTGCGGCTTGCTGGCCTTTGGTTCCTTCTTCTTCGCATGAAAAAACTCTTTCCCTTACGATAACATTATTTACCAAGATTTCCAATGTGGCCAAAATCAGGTCTAATATGCTAACTCCTCGTGTTGGGGAGTCTATGAAATGATGCAATGAATGTTCTTGCAAGTTAGTGTACAGGTCCAACCCTGTGTGTGACAATAGAGTCTCTCCCCATATGGCAGTTAGTAAATTAAAATCACCAATGATTAGGGTATTATGGGTGCTACATATTTCAGCAATTTGGCTGTATATTTCACTACCTGTATTACTGGACTGTGCAGGTGGACGATAATTCAGTCCAAATACTGTTTTGCCACGGGATGTATTTCTGAGTTGAAGATAAATACAATTAACATTATCAATAGAGGGCTTATGAATTACGACTGGGTGAAGTCCTACTTTAATATATAACAGTACACCGCCCCCTACTAAATTGTTTTTCTAATTACTAAAAGTTGTACTCAGCTAAAAAATCTCGTTGTTTCGTGTTGAGCCATGATTCTATTACGCCTATTACATCATAGTTTTCAGCAAGAACATAAGCCTCTAAATCAGAAAATATACTTCACAAACTATGCGCTTTCAGAAGAAGACCCTTAATATCCTTGCCTCCATTTGTCTGCTTATGATTCATGACATCTACATCAACTCGTCTATAGGCCTCATATGATGAGTGATTTTTTGCCACAAAAAACACACTGCATCATCCAATAAACGACCAAGATAAGCAGAGCCAACTGCATTTAAGTGTAGATCATCATGTGGAAACAGAGCCCACTGCTTATAGAAGTGATTCCAGATGTCTACAAACTCAGTTCCCTCCTGTAAGGAAAGTGACTTAATACGATTATTTAAGCTAAAAGCCTTGCTGTAAAAGAGACTGCTTGTGGCAACCCTGGGGAGAACACCTGAAATAAGAAAATTATTAGTTTTTTCCTTGTCATGCTGCAGCATCGACTTGAACTTGTTCAGGAGCTCTTCAGGCCAGGTTCACATTACAGTACATTGTTGCCTGCGTGTATGATAACCAGACTGTCATTGGCTGTACCTCCCAAGACAGTGTGCACAGCCTTAGTTACATCAAGTCCAGCACCTGGAATGCAATAACGCTTTCTTTTAGTTGGTGCTTTGCCACATAACTCTACAAGCTGTACACAGATGATTGAGTCCCCCACCAGTCGAGCCTCATGAGTTTCTTCTTCAGCATCAGCCAATATCCAGAACCTATTGTAGGTGGTGATTGGTAAAATGCGTCGCATCCTTGTCACTCTCGCACCATTTCATACTACCTGGAAATTATCCTATTCCGATGGGGGTTGGTTAGTTTCAGTGGCAGCATAATAACCGAACTGAAATTTAATTTTATATTACTCTTTTACATCACTCCTTTCTCCCATTGGTGTTTAATTTTGTCAGTTTTGAACACACAGTAGCGTAGCATCGGGATCCACCAATGGGGGCGCTGTGGACCACACCAGACAGCTCACCCCAGAGATGTAACGACTAGGACGCTACCAGCAACAACATCATTGCCCTCTAAGCCTCGCCTCATATCCCACACCACTGCCAACCAATGTAATGACCGGACTGAAACTTAACAAATTAATCACACTGGTCTGACCGAGATTCGATCTCTGGCCCTCGCGCTTCATAGGCGCAAACGTTACTATTGAGCCAAAGAGAGGATCCCCACTTTGCCTCTAAGCAACATGGACTTTTATAGACCCCATTACAGCAGGAGGAGGGACAATGTCAATGTTGCCTTGGGCAACAGCAGACCTTGACAGAGGGGTATTGCTCTCCTCCACAGTGCTTCCAATGTTGCTCGCAACAAACTCCTCGAACATAACAATCCTGCAAGTCAGGATAATAATTTTGATAGTAGCTTCAGACAGCTTTACCTCAAGATCACGCTGGAGTTTGCACATCTTGCAAACAAAAGAGCGGTCGATGAAAAAAAAAATCCAGTGAAGCTACCGGTGGTGGCTGTGCACGTAACGTTCCGGGGCATTTTGATTGCTGCTGTTGTAAAGAATTCAAAGTTAATTGAATGCTGTCAAGTGAAAAATGTGTTATCACCTGAAATGAAGATACTAAAATATTTTCATAGAATAACATAACACTACATGAAGCAGTGCCTGTAAACAATAAACAAATTTATTTGTATCTGAAAAAAAAAAAAAGTGTTACAAAACCTTGGAGAGCTAAAGGAGACAGGGCGACATGGAGGCGATTTGTTTGTTGCCACCCCTTACGTGATTGATGCATCTGGCTATAGGTAGACAGAAAGACAGATACAGAGAGAGATTTTTTCTTCAGCTAAGTGGGTCATAGGAGCCTGTAGTTGGTTGGGCACGTATTCTTGTAAGGAAACTCCCTAACACATTTCCTTAAGTGATTTATTTTGCTTGTGACACTTTACAGTCCTCCCCTGTGTTACATAAATCGATCTAATATCGCCATACTCTGCATAAACAACGTACAGAAGGATATTAAACCAGGCATTATAATAAAAAAAAAAAAACACTAAGACAGAGGTGTTAGGGAACCTCCTTACCCGACGAGAATACATGCCTGGTTAACATGTAAGGAAAATTTGATGCGTTTTAGTTATGAGGTAAGAATCAGCCTTCTTGGTTACTAGTCAAATTAACCCTCCAGTCTCAAACATTTGGTCATTAATGAAACTGAAAGAGGGTATGAGGCAGGAATGAGTCTCCTTGGCTATTGGTAAGATTTACCCTCCAATCTGACAACATTTGGCCATTAACGGAGCTGGCTAATATTCCTAAGCTGAGAGAGGCTTGGTATATTTCTCTGCCCTAATATTTCACCTCTTCTGCTTGTTACTTACCTCTGCTGGTTAATATTCGTAAGCTGAGAGAGGCGTGGTATGTTTCTCTTCCCTAATATTTCACCTCCTTTACTTGTCACTTTCCTCTGCTAGCTAATATTCCTAAGCTGACAGAGGCTTGGTATGTTTCTCTGCCCTAATATTTCACCTCGTCTATTTGTCACTTTTTCCTCTGCTGGCTAATATTCCTAAACTGTGAAAGGTATGTTTCTCTGGCCTAATATTTCACCTCTTCTACTTGTCACTTTCCTCTGCTGGTTAATATTCCCAAGCTGAAAGAGGCTTGGTATGTTTCTCTGCCCTAATATTTCACCTCGTCTACCTGTCACTTTCCTCTGCTGGCTAATATTCCTAAGCTGAGGGAGGCTTGGTATGTTTCTCTGGCCACTGATGCAGATGTTACCCTAATATTTCACCTTCTCTACTTGTCACTTTCCTCTGCTGCCCTAATATTACACCTCTCCTACGTGCCACTTTTCTCTGCTGACTAATATTCCTGAGCTGAGAAAGGCTTGGTATGGTTCTCTGGCCATAGATCAAAGTGATTGACAGTCCTTAAGTGTTAGTATTTGTAGTGGAATATTATGCAATTTATCTATGACTAACTGTACGAATGTGTTCATATATATATATATAAAATAGTAGGGTATTACAGTGAAGGCTGAGAACTACAATGAAAGTTCGAAAGTACAGTGAAAGCCAGAAAGCACACTGAAGATAGGGAAACACAAAAGTATGGTAAAAACAGGGAAACAACGAAGAAAGGATCGCAGAATGATGATCAGGAAAACAACTGAGAAAGAAAGAAGTTACAGAAGCACAATGGAGATATGTCGAGGATATAAACAAGGGTAGGGAAATCAGAATCACAAAGGTAGGAAAACATTGAAGTTAAGGCTACATACAAAACAAACCACAGACCATGTAAGGCAAGATGAAAGTCTTCGAGATGCAGGGATCTCTGAGAAATTCGACTCCTGTGCTGATATGAAGAGCGTCAGGCCTTCAATATGAATATGAATAATACTCTGTTAAAGGATACTATACTGATACTGCCGTTATTACCATTCTGTACACGGAAAGTTGTTGATTAAGTGATGGTAGGAAGATAAATGTGTCTCAGCGATAATCTTACATGTGTCCTGTGCAAGAATTCTCACCACATACCACCAAAACGGCTCAGCAAATTATACATACGCAACCAAAGCAGCTCAGAAAGTCAAAAACACACCCAAAATAGCAACCAAAGCAGCTCAGCAAGTCAAAAACACAATCAAAATTATGAAAATAACACAGCAAGTAAAAAAACAACCAAAAGAGCTCAGCAAAAAATTAAAAAAAAATCAACAAGACAAAAAACGCAACCAAAACAGCTCAGTAAATCAAAAAGCACAATAAGCAGCTCAGCAAGACAAAAAAAAAAAAAAAAAAGGACTCAGCAAGTCAAAAAACACAACCAAAACAGCTCATAAAATTAAGAAGCACACCACAGCTCAGAAAATAAAAGAACACAACAAAACAGTTCAGTAAATAAACAACCATAAACAAAACAAAACAGCAAGTAAAAGAAAAAAAAAAGCTCAACAAATAAAAACACAACAAAACAGTTCAATATCTGAAAAAAAAACAACCCAAACAGCACAGCAAGTAAAAAAAAAAAGAAAAAAAAAAAGAAAATAGCAGAGCAAGTAAAAAAACTGCAGGAAAAACAGCTCAGCAAGCATGGAAGTGGGCAGCACACATACCCGTTCCTTTATGTTTTCCCAGTGAAAGAGAACTGGAGAAATTTTAGAATCCTTCCATCCCTCCCTCAGAAAAAAAGGAAAAATAAAAATCCTAGAATGGCCACTGCTTACCTGGGGGCAGCCTCGATGGTTTCTTAAAAGCAATGTGAAGGAAAAAGAAAACTAACACAAACAGTAGGAACTCGGTCACCATCTTGCCTCTTCTGTCTCTCTCTATCTCCCTCTTTGTATGTCTCGCCTCTGTGCCTCTCTCTCTCTCTCTCTCTCTCTCTCTCTCTCTCTCTCTCTCTCTCTCTCTCTACTGCCTGCACTGTTTCTCCTCGCGGCGGTATCTGCAAGGTTTGGTGAATGAATTTGGGACAGTGTGTAGGAGGAGGAAGCTGAAAGTTAATGTAAACAAAAGTAAAGTTATGGTGTTTGAGAGGAATGAAGTCACAGAGTGTGCAGTGAGGTTGGATGGTGAGGATATGGAGAATGTGAGTGCATTCAAGCTGTATGAGGTGCAGGGAAGCACAGGACCAGCCCTTCCACGCATGCGCGATCATTCTTTCAGCCAAGGAGAGTGTGGGAGGGGGCAGCTGAAGATAACCCGGGGACGGACGGGGGGGGGGGGCCGCTAGCTCAAAGATAGTGTTAAGAGGGTGGATAATACAACATAGCGAAGTTCAGTGTATAATGAGACACTGGATTTCTAAGTAAAATATATAATAGGAAGTAAGAATAAATATATCTAAACACATTAAAACAAGAGTGTGTATAACATTTACAGAACAGAAATAATTGTAAATTGTTAACAAAAATAATTTAAAGCATCTTTCCTATCAAGGCCTTCTTCCTGATCGTCAGCATGGGTTCCGTCAGGGACGCTCCACTGGTGATGATCACCTACCTTTCAGACTCATATCCCGTTCGGGATTTTGGCGAAAGCTTTGCCATTGCACTTGACATCTCAAAGGCTTTCGATCGAGTCTGGCATAAATCTTAAATTTTCAAACTGCCCTCTTGCAATTTCTATCCTTCTGTATGTGCCCTAATCTCATGCTTCCTTTCTTGTCGTTCTATAGCTGCTGCTGTAGACAGCCACCGTTCTTCTAAAGCTATCAATAGAGGTGTTCCTCAGGGCTCTGTTCTATCACCAACTCTCTTCCTTTTATTCATCAATGACCTTCTAAGCTGTACATCTAACCCTATCCACTCATACGTTGGTGACTCTACCCTTCGCCTTTCCATTCGCATCTCTCAGCGTCCAATTCATCAGGTACTTCAGCAAACAAGGGATGAGGCTATGGCACACCTAATGTCTGACTAGGCTCATATCTCTGACTGAGGCTAAAGTAATCTTGTTTTGAATGCATCAAAAGCTAAGTTCTTACATCTTTCAACTCGTCAAAATATTCCACAGGAGTATCTTCTAATATATAACAATATTCCGTATCTGACTTCTGACTTGGGCTCATATTCTTATAGGTTGAAGAAGCTCCCTAACACCTCCTCCTTATCGATTTGTTTTGCTAATTGCATCTTCCTATCTTTGTCATTTAAATCATTCAGATACCATCATACTCACCATAAACAGCATACACTTACATCCTCATCCCACACTGCCACAGGCTCCAGCAGCGGTTGTTCAGTACAGTAAGGACATTGCCCAGTGAGTTGTTCTTCCTATGGTCAGCCTTTAGGTGTACAGTACACAAGATCAGCTGAGGTGTTGTCAATAAACACTGGCTTTTTAAGTTCAGTGTCTTTATTTTCCAAATAATTACACTGAATGCTTTCCAACTTCACTTCACTATTCTCACAAGCACTGGAACTATACAAACTCTACGAACTGCAATTGCACTTAATGCTTGACAATACTTCACTATTTTCACGAGTACCGATTGTATACAAATTTCAGTATCACTTCACTGTTTGCCAACAACACTTCACTGCCTTCATAAGCATTGAAAATATACAAACTTCACTGCACTGACACTGCACTACGCTCAAACACAACTGAAAACTGACTGAGCCTATCTAGTCCCTTCTCCATCTTTATATAAAATTTCATTCTTCTAGAGACTTCTAGCACATGCTCGACGTGGCAACAGTTAAAACAGTTACCAACTATGAGACATCAAAACATGCCTGAGTTTACTTACATTACATAACACTAAATTAGTTAGCATAGAAATATAAATCAAATTACATAATTTAACAAGCAATCACATAACTAAAACATTCTATGGAAAGAAAGAGCACAAAAATTAATGCAACACCTAATGAAATAACTACACTCACAAAGGCAGGCAAACTGGCAACTCTGACTCATACCAGAACTACCGTAAATATCAGGAATCATTGAGTAACTTCTAGACTACCTAGCTACCAAATCCGGCTTCTTAAGACTACTCCCTCCCTAATTCTTTGTGGTCCCGACAAAACTACACAGTATATACAAATATAAACCTTAATCCTAATGATACGTCTGACTATACACAAAATGATCTTTCAACTTATCAGGTCTTCTAAGCAGCTTCCGACGACGTCCTTTCTCCTCCACACAGTCCACTCCTTCTGGAAGGTCTTGGTCCTCTTCTTGATTCACTTCTTCCCTCGGGAAGCTGTCACCATCCTCTTGCACTTCAGCTCCGTGTTCCTCCTCAACATCCTAGCTGCGAGAGAGCATAATTCCTCGGAGACGTCCCAGCTGTACTGTCCTGGCCCTTGGTACTGCCACAGACGGTTCACGTGTACCACCTTTGGGCGAGACTTCCTGCCTCCCCGAATCCGATATATTACATCTGACAGAGGGTCCAACACAGTGTAAGGCCCATCTCATGGGAAGTTTCATGTGGGAAGTTTCCCTCCACAACCCACGCCTGAGGCTTGCTTGGCATGGGCGGGCAGTCTGCCTCGGGCCATCCTACAAGGAGGACGCACCCTTGCATGTACATATTAGAATAAATCTAAAGCAGGCCTCACTATTTCCATCTCCCTCCTGGTTCTCACGCCAACATGGTGCAGTGGAGCTATACATGTAACCCAGGAGTGGTGCCATCAGTGCTCGAGCAGGCGAACCTTGAGTCAAAAGACTTGTTCCGCTGCATGCCGCCAGGAGACCAAGCACACAGCAACGTGTACAGTGTGCCACCACCCCAGCTACAACCTCCAGGAATGGGGACAGCCTAAATTCCAGCATACCCAACTCTGCACCCGGAAGCACAGACCAAGTGATGAGTATCTGCACCACCAGCGGCTGGTGGTAAGGCTACTATGGGAATGTCGCCATCCCATTCAGAAGCATGGCCCGTGGCATCGAGTGCTACAGCCATGGTTGCAAGTGGGTCTCACCCTTGGCCGTGGGTTCCGTGAGATTGCTGTGTGATCCTGAAGTGCATCAATGTGTGGATGCACGGGTTGCCAAGCATAGATTCGAGGCCATGCACACAAAGGAGGCCATTGGCGTGGTAATGAGCATGGTGGTGGGCCCCAGGAGTACTGTATGGGCATGGTCAGACTTCTTCACATGCACGCAGGAGAACCCACTGAATGGTGTTCTCGTATGGTGGTGGTCCAGAAGAAAGATGGGCGGCTGCGCAGAACAGTGGAGTATCAGCGACTCAATCAGGCAATCCAGTGGGAGACCCACCACCTCCGACCCACATTCGATGCAATCATTAGCGTGCCGAAGCACATGTTCAAACAGTAGTGGATGTTTATTTGAAGTTCCATCAAATCCACCTCGATGAGGAGAGCAAGAAGATAATCACATTCATCACCCTGTGGGACCACTTCCTCTACCAGTGCACACCCATGGGCCACTGTACAAGGCAGGAAGCCCTTACCAAGCACTTCGATGATGCAACAGCAGAGATCCCCAGTAAACTGAAATGTGTCGACGACACGCTCCTGCACGACTATAGCGTTCCTGATGCTCTCTGGCTCACATACCAGTTCTTGTGAACATGTGCAGAAAACAGAGTCACTCCAAACCCAGACAAGTTCCGTTTCTTCTGAAGCGTGACCTTCTCAGGTTATCAACTTAGCTGGGAGGAGTATCAGCCTAGCCAGGACTTGCTAAGCAGTATAACCAGTTTCCAGATGCCGCCACACCCCTCCCTCACAGATATCAGATCATGGTTTGGGCTTGTGAACCAGGTGGCGCCACTCCTCGCCATTGCAGCATTCATGGAGCCCTTCAGAGAATTGTTGAAAAAACTGTCAGGGAAAGTGGTGTACTGAAGTGGCCAACTCTAGTCCATCTTCGAGCCAACAAAGGAGGCTATAGGCCAGCTTGTGGGGAAGGGCCTCTAGTATCACGACCACACGGCCCACAGCAGTGTTCACTGACTTCAACATTCTTGGCATCGGCTTCATGGTCATGCAGCAGTACTGCCAGTGTGTGTCTCAAGAAACCCCCTTGTGCTGCAGGGGTGGCTGGATACTGGCCCTATGCAGAAGCCGCCATCTAACAGTGGCCGAGAAAAACTACTTAACATTGGAAAGGGAGGCCGTTGCCATCGCATGGTGCATGAAAAAGGCACACCTGTCCCTGCTGGGGTGTCTGAACCTCACCTTCATCACAGACCACACCGCACTCACCAAGATCTTCAAGGACAAAGAGATGAGTGACATCAGCAACCCATGCATACTCAATCTCAGGGAGAAGACACTGATGTACTCATTTCACATAAAGCACCTAATGAAGGAGGTGAACCGCACAGCAGCCACTCTTTCAAGATATCCCCTGCTATGGGGCAGACAGGATGAGGCAGATCTGGTGGAGGATGAAGCTACATATGCCGCGGTCGCGGCAGCGATGGCTTGCACCCTAGAAGATGAAGAACGCTCCATTTGGACCTCCATCAAGTGGAGGATTAAGCTTTCCAGGATGAGGACTACAGGCTCCTCCATGAGCGCATGAGTGCTGGGACTGGGCCGACTGGAAGGATTAGGAGCCAATAGCACTCTGCCTGTACTGCGGGATGAGGAGGGACCTGTCATGCCAGAAGGACATTGTCATGTTCGCTAGAGATGAGAGACACCTGAGACTTGTAATCCCCACAGCCCTTCACCGTGCGGTCCTAGCCACCCTCCACGCAGGTCACAAGGACAGAGACTCCATGCCCAGGTGCACCAGGCAATGTGTGTACTTCCCCAGCATAGATACTGAGGTGAAGTAGAAGCGAAGGCACTGTCATGTGTACGAAATCAATGCCCCATCACAACACGCGGAAACCTTGCTGCCCACACTCCCACCTGAGTACACCTTCCAGCAAACGGTGGCTGACCTTTTCCAACTGCAGGGGGAAGGGTACATTGCTGATGCAGACAAGCTAACCCGCTGATTGGAGGTGGAGCATGTGCCCAGGGGCACTGCCACCTCATGGCTTATAACAGCCTTTCGTAAGTGGTTGAAAAGGTTCGGCATCCCAGAGGTTCTGTCTTGTGAGGGGGTTATGAACCTCGTAAGTGGGGAAATGAGGGCATTCCCATCCGTGTGGCATGTGCAGCTGAGGGTGTCATCAGCCCATGACCCACAGTCCAACGGCCGAGCAGAGGCTACAGTCAAGTCTGCCAAGAGGCTACTGAGGAACAACACCCACCCAGGAGGCTCCCTGGACTCGGATGCTGCTGCTAGGTCCTTATTGCAGTACCTCAACACCCTACTACATGATACTGATGTATCCCCAGAGGGACGTCAGCTGCCAAAGAACACTACAGGATCAGCAGCCGATGGGCCAGGATGCCGAGGAGCAGGGAACGGGCCATGGCCCACACTGGGGATGCTGCTGCCATAACATTCAACCAGATTGCACACAACGTCGCCCCTCTCGACCCAGAACAGTGGGTGCACCTACAGAACCAAGAGATGGGGTGATGGGACAGTGTTGGGGTTATCGTTGACACCCCACCCTCAAGGCAAATACCTGGTGCAGCTGGACGGCAGTGGGTGAGCCTCCCTCAGAAATCGTTGCCACCTACGCCCCTACAATGAGTCAAGGGAACAGATACCCACCACGCACATTAAGGATGGTCCCCATCGGTAGGCTGACCACAGGGGGGAAGCCCCTCAGTGTCTCCCTCCCCTAGAGAGGCTGCAGAATGCTAGGCGTGCCCCAAGACACCTAGAAAACTATGTACAGTGACACTGAAGTGTTGTGTACCCCTGGGCATGTCAAGGTGTTTTGTAATGTGTATGACCTTGTTGCACTTGTACCATATTACCAGAGCAATGGTTGCTCCTGCACATGTAACTGATTTCCTTATTGACGCAATTATGCCACTCTAAAGTCAGAATGTATGTGACATGTAAATTTTGCCACTCTTGTGTCATGTAATTCCTAGTCTCAAGTCATGATCAGTGTCAGTACCTGCCCATTGCTTTGTTGTTGCAGTGACCTCTCTCCTCCTCGATTAATGTGCTTGATATCAATACTGCACTAGGTTTAGAGTTCTCTGCAATGGAGGGGGGGGTGTTGGAGCTTGAATTCACTTTGGAAGTTTCCCACCACCACCCATGCCTGGGGCTTGCTTGGCACGGGCGGGCAGTCTGCCTCAGGCCATTATAGAGGGAGACGGCGCCCTTGCCTGTACATATTAGAATAACTCTCAAGCTGGCCCCACTGTTTCCATCTCCCTCCTGGTTCTCACCCTAACAGTGACTGTCCCTTCTTTCGCTGAGGATTGTATAACCAAACTTGGTCACCAACCTTGAAGCTCACCCCACTTGCCTTGGCATCATACTTGCACTTCATCACCTCTCCTGAAAACTTAAGAGTTCCCCACACTTCATGATGTACCTTAGCCAACCTTTCCTAAAGTTGCATCGCATAGATGGAGGTGTCTGTAGGCAGCTCTTGACCAGGTGGTCTTCCCATTAACAAGTCAATGGGTAGGTGTAACTCGTGGCCTAACATCGGTTTTGCCAGGGTGTAGCTGGTAGACTCATGAGATGCAGACTGATATGGCATCAGTAATGCAGGTAATTTCTGGTCCCATTCTTTTTGTCCCTCAATGCAGTACTTGGCCAGTTCTTGTCCTAGGGTCCAGTTGAAAATCTCCGTCATCCCATCTGACTGTGGCCTTTGTGGGGTCATCCTGGTCTTCTTGATCCCCAACAACTTGCAGCACTCATGGAACACAGCAGATTCAAAGTTTCTACCCAGGTTTGAATGTACTCTTGAGGCATCCCAAAACAACAGAAAAACTGATCAACGAACACCTGAGCAACAGTAGCAGCCTCTTGATCAGGGATGGCATAGGCTTCTGGCCACTTTGTGCAACAGTCCATGGCGCTACATATATATACAGGTTTCCTCTTTCAGTGAGTGGCAAAGGTCCAGCAATGTCCACCAGGATTCTTTCCATCGGTGCACCCACTTGGTACAGCTGAAGAGGGGCACAACCACGTTTCTTGGGTCCCTTCTTGGCACAACACACATCACAGGCCCTACACCACTCTTCAACATCATGATGCTTGGCAATCCAGTAGAACCTCTGTCACATCCAGGTTCGAGTTTTCTTCACTCCCAGGTGCCCACCAGTGATCTGGTTATGGGACTTATCCAATATCCCAGACCTCATTTTCTTCAGAACCACCAGTTGCCAGTACTTGCTGCAGCCATCAGGTATCTCCCACTGACACTCCAGAAATCCGTTCTTCAGACAAAGAAGGTCCCGCTGACTCCAGTAGCTCCTGGTTGCAGGGCTAAATCTAGAAACCTTTTCCCAAGATGGTTGCATTGTACTCCGCTGCAGCCACTCTAGCACTGGTTGTAAATCTTCATCCTCCATCTGCATCTTCTTCAGGTCTTCTGCATCTAATGCTGGCCCTGTCACTGCAGTTTGGCTGTATTTCTTGCTACGGACTTCTTTTTCACTACACTCCTGGCACTCCGGGTCACATGGCCTATGACTCAGGGTGTCAGCATTGCCATATACACAAACAGGATGGTGCTGTACCTCATAACTGTGCTAGTCCAGCCTCCCCAGCCAGTGGCCAGTTGTCCTTCCAGAATCTTTAGCGTTTTCAGCTACTTGAGTGCTGCATGATCCGTCCTGATGGTGAAGCAGGACCAGTACAAGCAGGGATGTAAGAAATCAAGGCTCTTCATCACTGCCAAGTGTGCCTTACAGGTCACACAGTAGTTTCACTGTGGTGGGCTGAGCTTCTTGATGTAGTATGCCACCACATACTCTTTGTCAACCTTTTTCTGTGACAGAACTCCACCAATACCATGGTCACTAGAATCACAGTTCAAGATAAGTGGCTGACTCTGATCAGAGTATGGCAATACTGGAGAGCTTGCCAAAGCATGCTTGAGTTCGTTGAAGGCTTTCTGAGTTTCTGCTGTCCATACAAACTTCTGCCTCTTCCCAAGCAGCTTGTGCAGAGGTTCAGCTATCATTGCAAAGTCCCTGATGAAACGCTGATTGTAGGTGCACACACCAAGAAAACTCCATATCTCCTTCACTCAAGTTGTAACTGGCCAGTTTTCCACAGTTGCCACCTTCTCCTGGTCAGTATGGATCCCGCTCTTGCCTACAATGTGTCCCAGGTACTTTACTTCCTTCTGAAACGAGTAGCATTTCTTGGGGTTCAGCTTCAGATCTGCTGCACGGGTCCTGTTCAGCAACTCTGCAGCCTTTCCAATTCCTGGTCGAACGTCCGTCCAAACACAATCACATCTTCTAGATAGATGAGAGCTATCTTGCGGAGCAGGCCTTAAAGTACGTGGTCCACGAGATGCTCAAAAGTAGCTGGAGCATTGCAAAGGCAAATGGTATCACTTTAAACTGCCATAAACCCCACCTTTATGAAAAGGCTGTCTTCTCTTTGTTCTTCTCTGCAACCTTGACCTGATGATGTCCTGCCTCCATCTCTAGGATGAAGAACCACTTAGCACCTGACAGAGCATCCAGGGTGTCTTCAACTCATGGCAAGGAGTATGCGTCCTTCACTGCCATATCATTCAGGGATCGATAATCTACACAGCACCTTAGTGAGCCATCCTTCGTCCTTACCAGAACCACTGGTGATGCCCATGGACTGGTGGACTTTTCCATCACTCCTTGGCTTTGGAGATTCTGCATCACCTTCTCCATTTATTGCCGTTGGGCTGGCGCCATCCTTTGCACTGGCTGTTTAATCGGGTAGTGATCCCCAGTGTCTATTCAGTGCTCCACCAGATCAGTGCACCCCAGGTCTAGGTCTCCAGTGGAAAATACATCATCAAAATTCGTCAGCAGCTGTCTCAACTTCAGCCCTTGTGAGCCATCCAGGCATTGGCAACTCCTAGAAAATAGGTCTTGTAAGTGGTCTGGCAGGTATCTATCTTCCTTGACTAGGCTCCGTTTACAGGCCTTCCTCCGATGCCACTAAAGGTCCACTGGTTGGCACAGTCCCACAGTTTCTCCCTCAATGTTCTTCTGTGGCTCACGGGAGAAATTGACCACCACAACCGGCACTTCACCTGCACCTGTTTCCACCAAAGCTCTTCTCACCATCACTCCATCCACCATCCCTATACAGGTGTCAAAAGAGCCACTCACCTTGCACTGGAGCAATTGTTTTGATCTGGGGGGTTATAACTGTAGTGCGGAGTGCTCTTTCCTTGCCACCAGAACTGGTATGTCTCACTGCCATGACAGGAACCGAACTTCTTCGAACGTTCAGCTTCATGGAACAGAATACAGCTCACATCCCATGGACATCAGAAAGTCCAGACCCAGAGGGCAAGGACCCTCCATCTCAGCTACATAGCCTGGAAGCATGGCCTCTTATCCTGCCAGTTCAATCCGAACATCCATGGGTCCCCTCAGTTCTGCGCAGTGCCCGGGTACGCCACACAGTTGTTCTGATGGCTCAGGCAGATACCAATGATGTAACACAGTAGCCTCACAAAAGTCTGCTCTGAGGACGAATCAGTCACCAAGGAACATTACTTTCCACCTGCTCTTCCGTCTACTTGCACGTTGTCAGTTGCCGTTCTCTTCCATTATCTCAGTGGGGAGGCTACTTCGAAAAGGCCAGCTGGTGGTTCCCCTATAACACCAGCCTCCAATAGTTTCCCGCTTCTTTCTGGTCTTCTGCAGCCTTCTTATCATCCTTTTTCTTCTTTGGACACTCAGAACTGACGTGTCCCACTTCACTACATGTCCAACGTGCGTTTGTTACATTTTAAGATTTCCTTGCACTGCTATGTTCTTGCTCCTTCTTCCATTTGTAGTGATCCTCCTTTTGGTGTCCTAGCTTCCCACAGAACCACCAACCTCCTCCGGTTTTCTCCTGTTCCCTCTTCCACTTGGAGCAGTCCTCTTTCCTATATCCTGGCTTTTCACAGTACCAGCAACTTCCTTCAGATTTTTCCACTTCATGTATGTGCCCCTTTCTTGCCTTGAATCCTGCACTACGACCTGCCTGAAAAGTGGACATACTGGACCTGACATACGAATCATATTCTAGAGTCCTGGCAAGTGCTTCTTGCATGCTTCTGGGTTGTGCCTGCTTCACTCGCACTTTCAACTCGGCATTATCAAGAGGATCGATGAACTGGTCCCTCAGAAGAATAGCCAACAAGTTAGGTGCTGCTCTAGGGTATGCCTTGTATGCCATACTCTCCAAGTCATGAGTAAGCTGCTGTAGGGATTCTCCTCGAGCATGTGCAAGTCTCTCGTATCTTGCTTTGTAAACCTCATTCTTGTACATGGTCCCATATCTGTGCTCCAGCACTTCTACTAAGGACTGATAACACTTCCTCTCTACCGACATCTGGTCCAGAATTTCCAGTGCAGCACCCTTAAGGCTATTAGCAAGCTGCACAGCCCTCTGCCTATAATCCCAACCATTCTGATAAGCAAGTAACTCAAACTGTGCTCGGTAAGCTTCCCAAGACACTCTACCATCAAATTCTTGAAGTTTCTTTTTAATTGGACCCCCATTATAGCCATGCACTTCACTGGTTTCGGGCCTAGAAACTGGGGCATCATCATTCAGTACAGGACTTAAAACTTCTGCATGCTGATTTTTCAATCCCCATAATGCTACCTTTATATGGTTGGGATTCGTCAAGATCCACCATATAATCTATTTTTTTTCAAATGCTCCTTGTACAGTTGGCCGCACTCCCGCGTTCCCTGAACTTCACCCATAGTTTGCAATGTGGCACCACTGTATTTGTTTGGATCTTTGAACACGTAGCGTATGAAGTCCTGGGATCTAGTAATTATGACGTGGCATGGACAGTGAGTAATGGAATTTTCCTCTCAGCGTCTGTGCATTATCGAACCTATGTATCATTTAAATAGCAATAAGCATTAGGATATAACTGGACCCTGTATCGGGTGTCTAGTTTGGTGAGGAGGAGGTATGGCTAGAGGTGGCGTGAAGGGAAGACGGGGGAGGGGTAGGCTCTCCCACTCTGGGTAGCTTGGCAAACTGTTTCGGGAAGAAGGTTCACCAGCAACTATCATATGAATCTGGTTATGTAATAAACCAACAAATAAACCACCACAAATGTAAGAGTCACACATCATTATATTGGAATCAACTAAAAATGGAGAATAACCACGTAAACATATCCTGCTGTTTCATTGCAAAATTCAGGTGGTGCACAGAAGGTGCTGACCAAGATGGATATACTGCCACAGCATGTCATCTGTATGGTATTCCTGGTAGACATAAAAGGGAGCAGCATTTTGGCACCATGCTATCACCTATGAAGGTATTCTGTTAGGTATGCACACAGTGCAACTACGATGTAGGCATACTAACGTGCTTATAAAAATACACAAATTTTAATTTAAGAACGTGTCTACATTCCGTATAATAACATCAGGAATAGTTAGTTTTCGGTACGGTTATTTTCATTGTTATTGACTAAAATAGTGTAATTGTGGTGACGGGTCAAGCCAAATGGCCTCATGAATCAGCCTCCACCTCCCCTGCACCAGCCACATCATGTGATAAGCCTAACACTTAACATGCTGAGGTCTGCTGTGTTTTACGTATCACTATGTAGCTTTCATAGCCAAGTAATACATATATTTTTTAGCTCTCCATACAAAGGTGAAAGCATGCCGTGTGTGTGTGCCCCTAACCATGTGAATGTTTGTCATCTCGCTCATTTCCTGTAAAGTATTGGGTTCCAGCTTACGACTCAGCATACGACTCAGCTAGAAACAGGAGAGCCCTCCCCTCCCCCATCCATTCCCTCCCCTCCCCCACTAGCAACACTTCCTCCCCACCAAATTAGACACCTGATACAGGGTCCAGTTATATCCTAATCCTTATCACAATTTGATAAATAGGTTCGACAATGCACAGACGTTGAGAGGAAAATTCTGTTACTCACTGTCTGTGCCAATTCACTATTGCGAGGTCCCAGCTCTTTATACTGCTGCGGTACGTGTCAAAAGATCCAAACAAATATGGCGGTGCCACATCGCTGACTATGGGTGAAGTTCAGGGAACTCTGGAGTGCGGCCAACTGTACACTAACCTGAGGCTCAGCAGTGCAATATTTCTCCACAGCCTCCATTCTCTCACAAATTATCTTTAAATGGCCATCTACTTTACATGCTTGAACTGGCCATCTACATGCTTCAACTGGTCACCTACATCTGTCTGCACTCCATCACATTATTCCTTACCTCATACTTCTGCTGGAAAAGGCCAGCAGTCCTTGAGCATCACCAGTGGCTCTGGTAAGGACGAAGGATGGCTCACAAAGGTGCTGTGTAGATTATCGAGCCTTGAATGATATGACAGTGAAGGACGCATACTCCTTGCCATGAGTTGAAGACACCCTGGATGCTCTGTCAGGTGCTAAGTGGTTCTTCAACCTAGACATGAAGGCAGGATATCATCAGGTCAAGGTTGCAGAGAAGAACAAAGAGAAGACAGCCTATTCATAAAGGTGGGGTTTATGGCAGTTTAAAGTGATACCACTTGCCTTTGCAATGCCCCAGCTACTTTTGAGCATCTCATGGACAGCGTACTTGAAGATCTGCTCCGCCAGATAGCTCTCATCTATCTGAACGATGTGATTGTGTTTGGGCGGACGGTTGACCAGGAATTGGAAAGGCTGTCAGAGTTGCTGAACAGGATCCGTGCAGCATATCTGAAGCTGAACCCCAAGAAGTGCTACTTGTTTCAGAAGGAAGTAAAGTACCTGGGACACATTGCAGGCAAGAACGGGATCCGCATTGACCCGGAGAAGGTGGCAGCTGTGGAAAACTGGCCAGTTCCAACTTGAGTGAAGAAGATATGGAGTTTTCTTGGTGTGTGCACCTACTACCAGCGTTTCATCAGGGACTTTGCAATGATAGCTGAACCTCTGCACAAGCTGCTTGGGAAGAGGCAGAAGTTTGTGTGGACAGCAGAAACTCAGAAAGCCTTCAACGAACTCAAGCATGCTTTGGCAAGCTCTCCAGTATTGCCATACCCTGATCAGAGTCAGCCACTTATCTTGAACTGTGATTCTAGTGACCATGGTATTGGTGGAGTTCTGTCACAGAAAAAGGTTGACAAGTAGTATATGGTGGCATACTACAGCAAGAAGCTCAGCCCACCACAGCGAAACTACTGTGCAACCCATAAGGCACTCTTGGTAGTGATGAAGAGCCTTGATTTCTTCCATCCCTGCTTGTATTGGTCCTGCTTCACCATCAGGACGGATCATGCAGCATTCAAGTGGCTGAAAATGCTAAAGAATCTGGAAGGACAATTGGCTACTGGTGTGGGAGGCTGAACCAGCACAGTTATGAGGTACAGCACCATCCTGTTTGTGTATATGGCAATGCTGACAGCCTGAGTCATCGGCCTCGTGACCCGGAGTGCCAGCAGTGTAGTGAAAAAAACGTCAGTAGCAAGAAATACAGCCAAACTGCAGTGGCAGGGCCAGCATTAGATGCAGAAGACCTCAAGAAGATGCAGATGGAGGATGAATATTTACAACCAGTCCTAGAGTGGCTGCAGCGGAGTACAATGCGACCATCTTGGGAAAAGGTTTCTAGATTTAGCCCTGCAACCAGGAGCTACTGGAGTCAGTGGGACCTTCTTTGTCTGAAGAACGAACATCTGGAGTGCCAGTGGGAGACACCTGATGGCAGCAGCAAGTACTGGCAACTGGTGGTTCTGGAGAATATGTCTGGGATATTGGATAAGTCCCATAACCTGATCACTGGTGGGCACCTGGGAGTGAAGAAAACTCGAACCTGGATGCGACAGAGATTCTACTGGATTGCCATGCATCAGGATGTTGAAGAGCGGTGCAGGGCCTGTGATGTGTCGAGGGTTCGATC
Source organism: Coenobita brevimanus (assembly GCF_032717465.1). Taxonomy (NCBI): domain Eukaryota; kingdom Metazoa; phylum Arthropoda; class Malacostraca; order Decapoda; family Coenobitidae; genus Coenobita; species Coenobita brevimanus. Next base: position 20,201,202 of record NC_136988.1, read on the forward strand.
ATAAACACCAGGCTACACGCAGTTTCATAAGTTTTCGTGCAGCCCGAGCAGATCTCGCGCCACAAACATCACTACATATGGGAAGTCACCTCGTAGGTCACAGTCAAGAGATAGGTCCATTCTATGTCATTATTGTGCAAAACCACGACACACAAGGAATGAATACTTTATCAAAACAAAAGAGGATAGACAAAAGACACAAGGATTTGGTCCTTACTGTAGGCATCATAGATGCCACGGGCACTGGACCAGTAACTGCAAAACAGTAGAAAAAATTGTGTCTATGATCAAACTGGGGGAAGACCAAGTCATGACAAAAAACGAACAAACGTAAAGAAAAGCAAGTCTAAAATTCACATGGGAGGCATGTTGCGAAATGAGTGTATCTTGATACCAGCTGTATGTGAGGATCAAAACGTTTCCTTATTTTTAGACACAGGCTCTCGAGTGAACTTAATAAAACAAGAAGAAATAAATAGAATTTTTAAAAATAAGAAAGTAACTTTTCTGGAAGAAGCTGAGTTAGATTTATATACGGAAGATGGAAAAAAAATTACAGTAAAAGGTATGATAAGGTTAAATATCAGTTTCACAGAGACTACACGACCATTCTCTGCATTTTTCTATATCGTTGAAAACTTAGCAATTAAAGCTCATATGTTACTGGGCTTAAGATGCATGAGAGCAGAGAACATAACTTTACTCCCACAAATGAATGGAATAGACTTTGACAATGAATTCATAGAGGAAATACCATCAGAACCCTCACCGATTTGTACAAGAGAACCAAAAAGAATTGGTAATATTAAAAGCTTAAACAAACATACACAAACAGATGAGTGTATAGATCCACTCACACCACCAGCCCCAGCTTCCAGAATTAGACACCCAGGTAACAGTGCTGATTCATCAGTTTTTCCCGCACATCTGACCAATGATTTAGTTATACCACCTAATTCCTATATGAAAGTTACCATTAAGAGTAAATTACGGAATAGTACTGTTCTTGTCTTAGAAGAATTATGTAAAGTAAAGGGATTGTCAGTAGAAAACACATTATGTCAGATGAACGACGAAGGGCAAACTCAGATATTCATAATTAATCACATGAATGGGGAAGTTCAGTTGAAAAAGAGGACTTGCATAGTTAATATTGAAAAATGTTTCGCCCCTGTGAAGGAAATAGTTATAGCTGGAGTGACAGGTGAGATAAAATCTACGGATAGAGAAAGCATAAAAGAGAATTTAATTCACTCAGGTGAATTTGATGAAGAAAATGATTTGTTAACCCTGCTGGAAACACACAGGGACACTGTAGCATTACCCGGGGAACAATTAGGGTGTACTAACCTGATTAATCACAAGATTAATGTGCACCCAAAAGTGCATTTATTCAAATATGTATACAACTTGTTTAAAATGTAATATTACTAGATCATTGCAATTTACTATGAATATTATATGTATACAATATTATAATCAATATTATGTACTAATAGATTAGCATATGTCAATGATAATTACTGTCGGAGGACCTCCAGCGCGTGACCGAGCAATGTTAGGACTCCATATTATAAATTCAATTAATTATGGATAACATGATAGATAGATAGATAGACAGAGTACCAGGCAAGCCTGAGAATAGGAAATGAACTTGCAAGTGTAAGTGAGGAAATGTTGACAATACACTGGAAGCAGCAAGTCAGGGGATGATATAGGTAGTGTGTCAGCGAGATAAGCATTCGAACAATGCCTAGTGACCATACACACACATACACACATACACACAGGTTTCTAGAACATTCCAACAACAGTGTAACACACGTGACACGACCCCTGCTACACCAGAATTTAGGAAGCAGAGCTCAGAAGGAGGCTAGCTATAGAACCGACAGGTAGTGGAGAGAGTGAACAAGAAGAGGGGTCCAACTAGACTTACTTAGTATATTAAGTCTCTGTAATACATACACTGCTCAACTTAAGATTTTATCTGAATATAATAAATCAAGATCAACTCCCTGTATTCATCTTTAACTCCTACTATAAGAATCGAGAGTCACAACTCCACCCTTCATCTTTCCATTCGGTTCTTGCAACATCCATCTCAGCAGTTGCTTCAACAAACATGGGATGAGGCTATGGCACACCTAATGTCTGACTAGCCTTGTATCTCTGACTGGGGTGAAAATAATCTGGTTGTTTTTAATGCACCATAGACTCAGTTTTCACATCTATCAACCCTACAAAATCTTCCACAGGTATACCCACTAATGTTTAATAATATTCAGCTGAATCCTGCATCATCCTTGAACATGGTTGGGGTTTCATTTACTCGGGACTTATCTTGGAAACATCATATTATATCTCTTGTAAAATCTCCTTCCAAGAGATTAGGTGTGCTAAGCTGACTCCGTTCTTTCTTTACCAGTGCACAATTGTTGACTCTATACAGGGGTTTTATCCACCCCTGTGTGGAGTACAACTCTCATGTGTGTGGAGGCTTTCCACATACAGCTCTTCTCAATAGGGTGGATCAAAGGCTTTTCGTCTCATTAACTTTCCTTCTCTTACTGACTTTTCCACATCTGTCTCTTCATCACACTGTTGCACCTTTGTCTCTTTTCTATCGCTACTTCAATGGTCACTGCTCCTCTGAACTGTCTGCATGAATTCGTCCACCTCTACGGCGGGCGCGTAGCACCCATCTAGCAGTAAACTCTCATCCCTTTTCCGTCTAACTCTCTAAAGCAAGAGTTAACTGTTACTCCCAGTCCTTCATTTATGCAACAGCTCATCTCTGGATCTATCTCCCTCTGTCTGTGTTTCCTGCTTCTTATGATCTCCATTCTTTCAGACGCAGTGTGTCCAGGCATCTCGAAATGATCGAATCTTGAATTTGGCTCTCTCTTGTGTATTGTTTTTCTCTTGGAAGGAACAATAATTGCGGGCTCGTGGCCTTCGGCTCCTTCTTCCTTGCATAAAACAACAACAACAAACATCAACAACAAACAACAAGCAAAAACAACAAACAACAAACAAACAACAACAAACTAACTATGACAAACAAACAACAAACTAAAAACGAAACAAACAACAAACTAACAGCAACAACAAACAACAACAAACAAACAACAACAATCAACAACAACAAACTAACAACGACAAACAAACAACAAACTAACAACGACAAACAACAAACAACAAACATCAATAATAAACAACAAACAAGAAAAAACAACAAACAACAACAAACTAAAAACGACAGTAACAACAACAACAAACAACCACAACAACAAACAACCACAACAACAAACAACAAACAAGAAAAAACAACAAAAAACAACAACAACAACAACAACAAACAACAACAACAAACAACAAACAATAAAAATATCGGTAATGTCTGCGTGCATGTCAAGAATACATATTTTCGTCCGTTAAGAAACCTCCCTAACACTTTTTCTTAAGCGATTTAATCTGCTCATTACAGCTTGCTGTCCTCTTCCGTGTTATAAAAGTCCTTCCAATATCGCCATATTCTGCATAAATGACCTTCAACAGAATGTTGGCCAGTCACAAAAAATAATAAATCGCTAAGGAAGAGGTGTTAGGGTCCCTCCGCACCCAGTGAGCATGCGGGCCAAGGTCAGACAGGGATACACAGGTGTCCGAACACCGCATTGAAATTCCAGTCATGATCCATGTCACCTCGCAAAGCGCTCCACCAGCCGGAAGAAATACTACCTCGAATTTATGGTCACAATATTGAACACATGTATGTGACCTACATACATACATACACATGCTACAAGGACTTACAAATAAAATCCACTATGCACATTCTCTCTCTCTCTCTCTCTCTCTCTCTCTCTCTCTCTCTCTCTCTCTCTCCATTTAATTTATCTATATAGAGCTAACACCATACTCTAGATATACTCAATTTCTTTTTCACTCTAACTTGGCCCAGATTTTCGTCCTTTTGCAGCTTGCGTCACGTAACTCTGTGGCGGAGACAATAATACCGCTCTACACGCTTTCCACAGCACTTCTTCGTCACTAGCATCTTAATCTAGCGTCAGTCTACGAGATGAAGATGAGGAGATGGTAATTTTAAGCCAGGTAAGAGTTTAAAGAGTATTCAAGTCCCGTTCCCTGAGGGCCGCCAGTGACCTTCCTATGATGCAATTCGTCCACAATCCCTCCATCATGTTTTTGTTTTTCTATAGGATCAATATGCCCTTGAAGAAGCCAGCTCTCACACCCTGCAGTGACGCCATCCTTCCTGTACTTATCTGACGGTCAGAATCGCTAATTTTTATTCTAGTTAAATTACTAGAAGTGAAGGGAGCGTTGTGGTGTGGATGTGATGTGACAGAAAGCGTTAGCAGAATACAATGAGGTGGTTTGGCCATGTGGGGAGGATGGAGAGCGAGAGACTGACGAGGAGTGCGTATGTGAGTGAGGTGGAGGGGGGGTAAGGGAAAGGGAGACCGATGATGAGGTGGAGTGGGGAAGAGGGAGGGGGAGATCGAGGATGAGATGCAGGAATGGAATAAGAAGCTCTATGAGATGGTGGATGAGTTAGTACAAAGGAGTACAAAGGAAAGCAAACAGCAACAGACCTTATGGTACTTTCGAGGCTACTTGTTACAGAGTAGACTATAACTGCGAGATCTAATTCTACATGCTGAAGGATAAGGACGGTAAACCAAAAAGGCTCCCCTGCCTCCAAACCTTCCTGTTAAAACTGGCAGGAAAAAGTGATGAAAAACCGGAAAAACTGACAGGGAAATTTCATAGGAAAGACTGAAAGGAAAAGTTACATTCTATAGTACTTTATCTTTAAGCTACCACTTTGAATAACCTGAAAGTGAAAGCAGTAAAGTAAAATGAATAATCAAATAATGAATAACTAAGGCAAGACATGTATGGGTACGTTCAGTTAACGGAGTGTCTGTAGCCAAGTCATGGAAATTGCACATTGCACAGTTCAGTGGTGGTGTGGCAGCCTTGCCTGGTGCATTTAAGGTAGGCAGCAGTCAATCAGGCCACAGCTCCGTTTACTCCACTGAGACATGGACTTTTTCCATGTGAGAGAAGTAAACAAGTTTTCTCTTGACCCCTGGTACATGAAAAAAAATCCCAATAGTCTTCACGTTTTTTTTTTCTTCTTCTTTATGTGTCCGACTCTGGGCAAGGGCTTTCAGGTCCTATATCCCGGGGGCACTAGCTTATCCCAAGGCCCAGTAGTCCTCCTACACCTCCACATGTCACCACTTTGGCGCTAACACCCACCGACCATATTGAATACAGGCTAGGGCTGTCTCGTACAGGACTGGTGTATTGGTATTAGTGTCATGTAGTAACAGGAGAGGTAAAGAATAGTATGGGACTATTTTTATTTGTCTTGGAAATATTAACAAGTCTCTCACACGGAACGAGTATAAGTCCCGGGTAGCTACCTCCCTGTCTCGCTATCTGTCTCTCTCTCTCAAATCGCTAAGCCCATCTCCCGTGACCTGTCTCTAGGATCGCTTGTCCCCTTCTAAACTCTCTTTCCTAAAATCTGGTGTAGCAGGGGTGTGTCACGTGTGTTCCTCGTGGATGGACTAGGTCTTTGTTCACGAGAGGACTGCTGATAGCTAACTGCATCATGTCCTTACTGGCCGCTGTCGTCAGCTTCCTCAGTGTTAAGAGTGTGTAAGCATCTTTAGCACTGCTCGATTCTCGCAGACACAACACCTTCTCATCATCTGACTCCCTGCTTCTATCTATCTATTTATCTATCTATCTATATATTATGTAGTCTTTACCACACTGCTCGGTCGGGCAAAAATGACGTGCCATCGACAGCTAATAGTTCTAATATATTAATACATACTACATACACATTACAATGAACTTACAAGCTAATTAAGTGAAATACATAATATTGTAAAGTAACATAATTGTATGAATATTGTATACATATATTATTCATAGTAAATAGTGATTATTCAGTAATAATACATTTAAACAAGTTGTATACATATTTGAATAAATGCAATGGTTGTTGTATAACACTTTGTAAGACGTGCATGTACAACAGACGTACGCATATAATTGTGCAATGGTAATACTGCTAGGTTATACATTACATATTTGAGTTATCACTTTAGTAATGTCTAATATTTCACCTAACTTGTATGATGATACTGGTAATACAGAATTGTGCTATAATTGTATGACTTATAATATTGTACTAACATTGTGGTACTACATAATTGTAACATTTTATGAATTGTTACAAAATATTGTGTTAATGCATCATTGTGTTGGCCTTATAATTGTAGTTACATTTGTTAATGCAACTCTTACATAAGTGTCTTGGCCTTATAATTGTAGTTAAAGTTACATAAAAGTTACAACTTGTTAATGCAACTGTTTTGTCGTTACATAATTGTTACATATCGTTTGTAGGTACATAATTGTAGTTAAAGTTACATAAAAGTTACATCTTGTTAATGCAACTGTTACATAATTGGCAAAGTGTAACATAATGCAATCGTTTGTCGTTACATAATTGTTACATATCGTTTGTAGGTACATAATTGTAGTTAGTGTAACATAATGCAATCATTTGTCGTTACATAATTGTTACATATCGATTGTAGTTACATAATTGTAGTTAAAGTTACATAAAAGTTACATCTTGTTAATGCAACTGTCACATAAATTGGTACATATTGTTTGTAGTTACATAATTGTAATAAGTGTAACATAACTGTAATAATTGCAGTCCTAACATATGCTGCGGTCGATGATAGTGATGATGTGCCATGTCACTTGTTTGTGGAGACACAATTTGCTTTTTTGTTTGTAGTTTATGTGGTATTTTGGCATATATAGTAACATTTACACTTATTTTCATTTGTTTGTTATGTGATCTTACTTTATTTCTCTTTTTTCTTTCTTACTTTTTTTTTTTTGTACGCTTTTTCCATTTTGTCCATTGTTGCATAATTACTGGTTAATTTCCTTGGGATACTGTTTTAAAGTTTAGTTTATATTGCACAGATACTATAAAATGATATTATATAGTCCCATATTTTGTTATTTTATATAAAAAATATATACATATATACACTATATACAGTATTAACTATACACACTGACTTGTTGTTCACCTGTACCTATCGTGGGTAATATGTGTGTCAGCACTGTGTGGAAATCATTGTCTTCACGATTGTGTTCACTCTTGCTAACGGCATTTGTGTTGGCCATTTTTTTTTTTTTCGTAAGTTAATTTATCTGTTTCCACTAGGTAGCTTTAATTAATAAATGTTTAATACAGTTCTTTTAATCGCTCACTGAGTAACTGTGATTGGATATTTTCTTTATTACTTTGTAGATGTAATAATGTATAGTTGTATGTATGAAACACGTATTTTATGTAGGTATAAATGGTAACACTCTTTGGCAGTAAATAAATGTTATAATAATTGAATGAATATATACAGTGTAGAATATTTATCGTTGGTGATTATTTAGTGTTTGAGTTATGCAGATAACTGAAGTAATTATGTGTATTTAAGCTGTAACTATACAGCACGTTTTATATGTTTGTGCAGAAGCTTATTGTCTATCACTGTGTATTGTATGAATGAAGTAACTATGTAACTCACTAATTTTTACAGTGGTGGGAAATGGTGTGAGTGGTGTTGCATGTGGTGATAGCGTTGTCCTTCGCGGGTTGATTGGCGTGTTGTCGTCTCAGCACATGGTGACGTCGGCTTCCCACACTGGTAGCTGTGGTGAGTGAATGAGTAGCGATGAGTAACTTGAGTGAAGACGGGTGAGTAAGACGAGTTGTGAATATGGACTTGGTGTTTTGCTGCTTGTATTGACCTCTTCACACCTGCGTAAGCGTTGGGGGTTGGGTGGATGTAGCAGAGAGAGGAGGGTGAGGTCTGGTGGTTATGAGTTATGAGTCGTCTCTCACTCTTCGTTTGTTTGTTTGTTTGTTTGTTTGTTTTCTTTCTTTCTTGATGTATTCTTGGTCCTTTTTTCTTGTGATTTACTCGTTGTAGGATGAAGACTGCCGCTTCTTGTAGATGCGTGTAGAAGATAATACAGACGACGTAGAGTTGTTAACTGTAGTTGATTGTAGATGGTTGTAGTTCTCTGATTCGTCGTAGAAATTGAAATATTGTATCAATATTAGGTTAAACTACTTGCACGGCGTCGTGTGATCTCTTGACCTCTGCATCAGCATGATGATCTGGGAGACGGAGGGGGCTGGATGGAGAGAAGTGTCAGGAGCTGGTTATGTTGTTGGTTGAGAGAGATATTCTTGTTTTCAATCTTGATATTTTGTAGGAATTTAATGTTGATTCGTAGACGAGGTTCGTATAATTCGCTGCTACCAAATGTCATGTAGTGACATTTGGTGGCAGCAGTGGGTATTTTTACGACATGTTGGCGAGTCATCTAGTATGTCAGGAAAGTCTGTTTTTTTTATGAAATTCAAATCCTTAAACTGTTCCCTGCCCCAGCCCGGATTCCAACCAGGGTCCATCAGGACTCCAGGCCGCCTCTCCAGCGATTCAGCCACCGCCTCCCCCACTTCACTAACATGGACCCTCAGTGATCCACAGCCCATCACAGGTCGAAAGGAAGAGTAGTGACCGTCAACTCAGGGCTATCTGTGCATATCCAAGTCTGTGCTTATACTATATTTGCATTTAATAAATTGATCTGGGCACTGAGAGGAAAAAAATAAAAAGCTCATACGAGTATATACACAAGTCGTTTATTCTGGAGCAAACATATTAAACTGGGGGTTAGACGACAGACACTGATCCATGCGACTTTTAAAGGTTAGTACTGTGTTATGGCTTACTACATTGGAGGGCAATTTGTTCCATATATTTACAACTCTGTTAAAGAAGAAATGCTTGGCTTCATGCGACTGGAATCGTTTGCCAATTATTTTGTGCCCATTGCCTCTAGTATAAATCGAATGATCAGCTGTGAAGTATTTATCAACAGTCATGTTATCGTGCCCTTTGAATATTTTAAATACTTGAATTAAATCTCCTCTTAATCTGCGCTAGTTTGGGTGAAGAGATTCAGGGTTTCTAAACGCTCCTAGTATGGATCGTTTCTCAAGCTAGGTATCATTTTGGTTCAGGGTTAGTGTTTTTCCTTATTTTTTGAATAAAAATAAAAAATAAAACATCAATGATTTTTATTCATTCAATTTATTTGATTTTTTTATTTATTTGATTTCTCTGCTAATTATACAGCTAATATTTTAAAAGCAGTATACTGAATACTGTTAACTTCATGTCCTGTCTATCTACTGATGGTTGAGGCTGAAAGCTACAGCCCAGAAACCAGATACATCATTGGGTATGTAGCTGCCTTGTGTAAATTACCTGATAGGACCCTTAAGATCGCCAAGACGATCGCGTACACCCCACGCATGTGCTTACTAGACTTAATGAACGAGGTAGAGATGCAGTGCAGTAAAGCAGGGATGATCGACACACCCGCACATTCTAGTAGAATGAGAGTACCTGAGACAGTATCAGCTGTGAAAACATCTACACCGACATCAAACAGAGAACAAAATCGATCGCGACCCGAAAGCAGGCAAAGAACTAAACGTGTCGAGGGTTCGATCATAAACACCAGGCTACACGCAGTTTCATAAGTTTTCGTGCAGCCCGAGCAGATCTCGCGCCACAAACAACACTACATATGGGAAGTCACCTCGTAGGTCACAGTCAAGAGATAGGTCCATTCTATGTCATTATTGTGCAAAACCACGACACACAAGGAATGAATACTTTATCAAAACAAAAGAGGATAGACAAAAGACACAAGGATTTGGTCCTTACTGTAGGCATCATAGATGCCAAGGGCACTGGACCAGTAACTGCAAAACAGTAGAAAAAATTGTGTCTATGTTCAAATTGGGGGAAGACCAAGTCATGACAAAAAACGAACAAACGTAAAGAAAAGCAAGTCTAAAATTCACATAGGAGGCATGTTGGGAAATGAGTGTATCTTGATACCAGCTGTATGTGAGGATCAAAACATTTCCTTATTTTTAGACACAGGCTCTCGAGTGAACTTAATAAAACAGAAGAAATAAATAGAATTTTTAAAAATAAGAAGAAAGTAACTTTTCTGGAAGAAGCTGATTTAGGTTTATATACGGTAGATGGAAAAAAAAAAATTACAGTAAAAGGTATGATAAGGTTAAATATCAGTTTCGCAGAGACTACACGACCATTCTCTGCATTTTTCTATATCGTTGAAAACTTAGCAATTAAAGCTCATATGTTACTGGGCTTAAGATGCATGAGAGCAGAGAACATAACTTTACTCCCACAAATGAATGGAATAGACTTTGACAATGAATTCATAGAGGAAATACCATCAGAACCCTCACCGATTTGTACAAGAGAACCAAAAAGAATTGGTAATATTAAAAGCTTAAATAAACATACACAAACAGATGAGTGTATAGATCCACTCACACCACCAGCCCCAGCCTCCAGAATTAGAGACCCAGGTAACAGTGCTGATTCATCAGTTTTTCCCGCCCACCTGACCAATAATAGTTATACCACCTAATTCCTATATGAAAGTTACCATTAAGAGCAAATTACGGAATAGTACTGTTCTTGTCTTAGAAGAATTATGTAAAGTAAAGGGATTGTCAGTAGAAAACACATTATGTCAGATGAACGACGAAGGGCAAACTCAGATATTCATAATTAATCACATGAATGGGGAAGTTCAGTTGAAAAAGGGGACTTGCATAGTTAATATTGAAAAATGTTTCGCCCCTGTGAAGGAAATAGTTATAGCTGGAGTGACAGGTGAGATAAAATCTACGGATAGAGAAAGCATAAAAGAGAATTTAATTCACTCAGGTGAATTTGATGAAGAAAATGATTTGTTAACCCTACTGGAAACACACAGGGACACTGTAGCATTACCCGGGGAACAATTAGGGTGTACTAACCTGATTAATCACAAGATTAATGTGCACCCAGAAGTGCATTTATGCAAATATGTATACAACTTATTTAAAATGTAATATTACTAGATCATTGCAATTTACTATGAATATTATATGTATACAATATTATAATCAATATTATGTACTAATAGATTAGCATATGTCAATGATAGTTACTGTCGGAGGACCTCCAGCGCGTGACCGAGCAATGTTAGGACTCCATATTATAAATACAATTAATTATGGAAAACATGATAGATAGATAGATAGACAGAGCACCAGGCAAGCCTGGGAATGGGAAATGAGCTTGCAAGTGTAAGTGAGGAAATGTTGACAATACACTGGAAGCAGCAAGTCAGGGGATGATATAGGTAGTGTGTCAGCGAGATAAGCATACGAACAATGCCTAGTGACCATACACACACATACACACATACACACAGGTTTCCAGAACATTCCAACAACAGTATAACACACGTGACACGACCCCTGCTACACCAGATTTTTGGAAGCAGAGCTCAGAAGGAGGCTAGCTATAGAACCGACAGGTAGTGGAGAGAGTGAACAAGAAGAGAGGTCCAACTAGACTTACTTAGTATATTAAGTCTCTGTAATACATACACTGCTCAACTTAAGATTTTATCTGAATATAATAAATCAAGATCAACTCCCTGTATTCATCTTTAACTCCTACTATAAGAATCGAGAGTCACAACTCCACCCTTCATCTTTCCATTCGGTTCCTGCAACGTCCATCTCAACAGTTGCTTCAACAAACATAGGATGAGGCTATGGCACACCTAATGTCTGACTAGCCTTGTATCTCTGACTGGGGTGAAAATAATCTGGTTGTTTTTAATGCACCATAGACTCAGTTTTCACATCTATCAACCCTACAAAATCTTCCACAGGTATACCTACTAATGTTTAATAATATTAAGCTGAATCCTGCATCATCCTTGAACATGGTTGGGGTTTCATTTACTCGGGACTTATCTTGGAAACATCATATTATATCTCTTGTAAAATCTCCTTCCAAGAGATTAGGTGTGCTAAGCTGACTCCGTTCTTTCTTTACCAGTGCACAATTGTTAACTCTATACAGGGGTTTTATCCACCCCTGTGTGTAGTACAACTCTCATGTGTGTGGAGGCTTTCAACATACAGCTCTTCTCAATAGGGTGGATCAAAGGCTTTTCGTCTCATTAACTTTCCTTCTCTTACTGACTTTTCCACATCTGTCTCTTCATCACACTGTTGCACCTTTGTCTCTTTTCTATCGCTACTTCAATGGTCACTGCTCCTCTGAACTGTCTGCATGAATTCGTCCACCTCTACGGCGGGCGCATAGCACCCATCTAGCAGTAAACTCTCATCCCTTTTCCGTCTAACTCTCTAAAGCAAGAGTTAACTGTTACTCCCAGTCCTTCATTTATGCAACAGCTCATCTCTGGATCTGTCTCCCTCTGTCTGTGTTTCCTGCTTCTTATGATCTCCATTCTTTCAGACGCAGTGTGTCCAGGCATCTCGAAATGATCGAATCTTGAATTTGGCTCTCTCTTGTGTATTGTTTTTCTCTTGGATGGAACAATAATTGCGGGCTCGTGGCCTTCGGCTCCTTCTTCCTTGCATAAAACAACAACAACAAACATCAACAACAAACAACAAGCAAAAACAACAAACAACAACAAACTAACAATGACAAACAAACAACAAACTAACAACGAAACAAACAACAAACTAACAACGACAACAAACAACAACAAACAAACAACAACAACAATCAACAACAACAAACTAACAACGACAAACAAACAACAAACTAACAACGACAAACAACAAACAACAAACATCAATAACAAACAACAAACAAGAAAAAACAACAAACAACAACAAACTAAAAACAACAGTAACAACAACAACAAACAACCACAACAACAAACAACAAACAAGAAAAAACAACAAAAAACAACAACCACAACAACAAACAACAACAACAAACAACAACAACAAACAACAAATAATAAAAATATCGGTAATGTCTGTGTGCATGTCAAGAATACATATTTTCGTCCGTTAAGAAACCTCCCTAACACTTTTTCTTAAGCGATTTAATCTGCTCATTAAAGCTTGCTGTCCTCTTCCGTGTTATAAAAGTTCTTCCAATATCGCCATATTCTGCATAAATGACCTTCAACAGAATGTTGGCCAGTCACAAAAAATAATAAATCGCTAAGGAAGAGGTGTTAGGGTCCCTCCGCACCCAGTGAGCATGCGGGCCAAGGTCAGACAGGGATACACAGGTGTCCGAAAACCGCATTGAAATTCCAGTCATGATCCATGTCACCTCGCAAAGCGCTCCACCAGCCGGAAGAAATACTACCTCGAATTTATGGTCACAATATTGAACACATGTACGTGACCTACATACATACATACACATGCTACAAGGACTTACAAATAAAATCCACTATACACATTCTCTCTCTCTCTCTCTCTCTCTCTCTCTCTCTCTCTCTCTCTCTCTCTCTCCATTTAATTTATCTATATAGAGCTAACACCATACTCTAGATATACTCAATTTCTTTTTCACTCTAACTTGGCCCAGATTTTCGTCCTTTTGCAGCTTGCGTCACGTAACTCTGTGGCGGAGACAATAATACCGCTCTACACGCTTTCCACAGCACTTCTTCGTCACTAGCATCTTAATCTAGCGTCAGTCTACGAGATGAAGATGAGGAGATGGTAATTTTAAGCCAGGTAAGAGTTTAAAGAGTATTCAAGTCCCGTTCTCTGAGGGCCGCCAGTGACCTTCCTATGATGCAATTCGTCCACAATCCCTCCATCATGTTTTTGTTTTTCTATAGGATCAATATGCCCTTGAAGAAGCCAGCTCTCACACCCTGCAGTGACGCCATCCTTCCTGTACTTATCTGACGGTCAGAATCGCTAATTTTTATTCTAGTTAAATCACTAGAAGAGAAGGAGCGTTGTGGTGTGGATGTGATATGACAGAAAGCGTTAGCAGAATACAATGAGGTGGTTTGGCCATGTGGGGAGGATGGAGAGCGAGAGACTGACGAGGAGTGCGTATGTGAGTGAGGTGGAGGGGGGGTAAGGGAAAGGGAGACCGATGTTGAGGTAGAGTGGGGAAGAGGGAGGGGGAGATCGGGGATGAGATACAAGAATGGAATAAGAAGCTCTATGAGATGGTGGATGAGTTAGTACAAAGGAGTACAAAGGAAAGCAAACAGCAACAGACCTTATGGTACTTTCGAGGCTACTTGTTACAGAGTAGACTATAACTGCGAGATCTAATTCTACATGCTGAAGGATAAGGACGGTAAAGCAAAAAGGCTCCCCCTGACTCCAAACCTTCCTGTTAAAACTGGCAGGAAAAAGTGAGGAAAAACCGGAAAAACTGACAGGGAAATTTCATAGGAAAGACTGAAAGGAAAGGTTACATTCTATAGTACTTAATCTTAAAGCTACCACTTTGAATAACCTGAAAGTGAAAGCAGTAAAGTAAAATGAATAATCAAATAATGAATAACTGAGGCAAGACATGTATGGGTACGTTCAGTTAACGGAGTGTCTGTAGCCAAGTCATGGAAATTGCACAGTGCACAGTTCAGTGGTGGTGTGGCAGCCTTGCCTGGTGCATTTAAGGTAGGCAGCAGTCAATCAGGCCACAGCTCCGTTTACTCCACTGAGACATGGAACTTTTCCATGTGAGAGAAGTAAACAAGTTTTCTCTTGACCCCTGGTACATAAAAAAAAATCCCAATAGTGGTCACGTCTTTTTTTTCTTTTTCTTTATGCGTCCGACTCTGGGCAAGGGCTTTCAGGTCCTATATCCCGGGGACACTTGCTTATCCCAAGGCCCAGTAGTCCTCCTACACCTCCACATATCACCAATTTGGCGCAAACACCCACCGTCCATATTGAATACAGGCTAGGGCTGTCTCATACAGGACTGGTGTATTGGTATTAGCGGGGGTATTTTTACGACATGTTGGCGAGTCATCTAGTATGTCAGGAAAGTCTGTTTTTTTTTTATGAAATTCAAATCCTTAAACTGTTCCCTGCCCCAGCCCGGATTCCAACCTGGGTCCATTAGGACTCCAGGCCGCCTCTCCACCGATTCAGCCACCGCCTCCCCCACTTCACTAACAGGGACCCTCAGTGATCCACAGCCCATCACAGGTTGAAAGGAAGAGTAGTGACCGTCAACTCAGGGCTATCTGTGCATATCCAAGTCTGTGCTTATACTATATTTGCATTTAATAAATTGATCTGGGCACTGAGAGGAAAAAAAAAAAAAAAGCTCATATGAGTATATACACAAGTCGTTTATTCTGCGGCAAACATATTAAACTGGATGTTAGACGACAGACACTGATCCATGCGACCTTTAAAGGTTAGTACTGTGTTATGGCTTACTACATTGGAGGGCAATTTGTTCCATATATTTACAACTCTTTTAAAGAAGAAATGCTTGGCTTCATGCGACTGGAATCGTTTGCCAATTATTTTGTGCCCTTTGCCTCTAGTATAAATCGAATGATCAGCTGTGAAGTATTTATCAACAGTCATGTTATCGTGCCCTTTGAATATTTTAAATACTTGAATTAAATCTCCTCGTAATCTGCGCTAGTTAGGGTGAAGAGATTCAGGGTTTCTAAACGCTCCTAGTATGGTTCGTTTCTCAAGCTAGGTATCATTATGGTTCAGGGTTGGTGTTTTTCCTTATTTTTTGAATAAAAATAAAAAATAAAACATCAATGATTTTTATTCATTCAATTTATTTGATTTTTTTATTTATTTGATTTCTCTGCTAATTATACAGCTAATATTTTAAAAGCAGTATACTGAATACTGTTAACTTCATGTCCTGTCTATCTACTGATGGTTGAGGCTGAAAGCTACAGCCCAGAATCCAGATACATCATTGGTTATGTAGCTGCCTTGTGTAAATTACCAGATAGGACCCTTAAGATCGCCAAGACGATTGCGTACACCCCACGCATGTGCTTACTAGACTTAATGAACGAGGTAGAGATGCAGTGCAGTAAAGCAGGGATGATCGACACACCCGCACATTCTAGTAGAATGAGAGTACCTGAGACAGTATCAGCTGTGAAACCATCTACACCGACATCAAACAGAGAACAAAATCGATCGCGACCCGAAAGCAGGCAAAGAACTAAACGTGTCGAGGGTTCGATCATAAACACCAGGCTACACGCAGTTTCATAAGTTTTCGTGCAGCCCGAGCAGATCTCGCGCCACAAACATCACTACATATCGGAAGTCACCTCGTAGGTCACAGTCAAGAGATAGGTCCATTCTATGTCATTATTGTGCAAAACCACGACACACAAGGAATGAATACTTTATCAAAACAAAAGAGGATAGACAAAAGACACAAGGATTTGGTCCTTACTGTAGGCATCATAGATGCCAAGGGCACTGGACCAGTAACTGCAAAACAGTAAAAAAAATTGTGTCTATGTTCAAACTGGGGGAAGACCAAGTCATGACAAAAAACGAACAAACGTAAAGAGAAGCAAGTCTAAAATTCACATGGGAGGCATGTTGGGAAATGAGTGTATCTTGATACCAGCTGCATGTGAGGATCAAAACGTTTCCTAATTTTTAGACACAGGCTCTCGAGTGAACTTAATAAAACAGAAGAAATAAATAGAATTTTTTAAAATAAGAAGAAAGTAACTTTTCTGGAAGAAGCTGATTTAGATTTATATACGGTAGATGGACAAAAAAATACAGTAAAAGGTATGATAAGGTTAAATATCAGTTTCACAGAGACTACACGACCATTCTCTGCATTTTTCTATATCGTTGAAAACTTAGCAATTAAAGCTCATATGTTACTGGGCTTAAGATGCATGAGAGCAGAGAACATAACTTTACTCCCACAAATGAATGGAATAGACTTTGACAATGAATTCATAGAGGAAATACCATCAGAACCCTCACCGATTTGTACAAGAGAACCAAAAAGAATTGGTAATATTAAAAGCTTAAACAAACATACACAAACAGATGAGTGTATAGATCCACTCACACCACCAGCCCCAGCCTCCAGAATTAGAGACCCAGGTAACAGTGCTGATTCATCAGTTTTTCCCGCCCATCTGACCAATGATTTAGTTATACCACCTAATCCCTATATGAAAGTTACCATTAAGAGCAAATTACGGAATAGTACTGTTCTTGTCTTAGAAGAATTATGTAAAGTAAAGGGATTGTCAGTAGAAAACACATTATGTCAGATGAACGACGAAGGGCAAACTCAGATATTCATAATTAATCACATGAATGGGGAAGTTCAGTTGAAAAAGAGGACTTGCATAGTTAATATTGAAAAATGTTTCGCCCCTGTGAAGGAAATAGTTATAGCTGGAGTGACAGGTGAGATAAAATCTACGGATAGAGAAAGCATAAATGAGAATTTAATTCACTCAGGTGAAGTTGATGAAGAAAATGATTTCTTAACCCTGCTGGAAACACACAGGGACACTGTAGCATTACCCGGGGAACAATTTGGGTGTACTAACCTGATTAATCACAAGATTAATGTGCACCCAGAAATGCATTTATTCAAATATGTATACAACTTGTTTAAAATGTAATATTACTAGATCATTGCAATTTACTATGAACATTATATGTATACAATATTATAATCAATATTATGTACTATTAGATTAGCATATGTCAATGATAATTACTGTCGGAGGACCTCCAGCGCGTGACCGAGCAATGTTAGGACTCCATATTATAAATACAATTAATTATGGAAAACATGATAGATAGATAGATAGACAGAGCACCAGGCAAGCCTGGGAATGGGAAATGAGCTTGCAAGTGTAAGTGAGGAAATGTTGACAATACACTGGAAGCAGCAAGTCAGGGGATGATATAGGTAGTGTGTCAGCGAGATAAGCATACGAACAATGCCTAGTGACCATACACACACATACACACATACACACAGGTTTCTAGAACATTCCAACAACAGTGTAACACACGTGACACGACCCCTGCTACACCAGAATTTAGGAAGCAGAGCTCAGAAGGAGGCTAGCTATAGAACCGACAGGTAGTGGAGAGAGTGAACAAGAAGAGAGGTCCAACTAGACTTACTTAGTATATTAAGTCTCTGTAATACATACACTGCTCAACTTAAGATTTTATCTGAATATAATAAATCAAGATCAACTCCCTGTATTCATCTTTAACTCCTACTATAAGAATCGAGAGTCACAACTCCACCCTTCATCTTTCCATTCGGTTCTTGCAACGTCCATCTCAGCAGTTGCTTCAACAAACATGGGATGAGGCTATGGCACACCTAATGTCTGAATAGCCTTGTATCTCTGACTGGGGTGAAAATAATCTGGTTGTTTTTAATGCACCATAGACTCAGTTTTCACATCTATCAACCCTACAAAATCTTCCACAGGTATACCTACTAATGTTTAATAATATTCAGCTGAATCCTGCATCATCCTTGAACATGGTTGGGGTTTCATTTACTCGGGACTTATCTTGGAAACATCATATTATTTCTCTTGTAAAATCTCCTTCCAAGAGATTAGGTGTGCTAAGCTGACTCCGTTCTTTCTTTACCAGTGCACAATTGTTGACTCTATACAGGGGTTTTATCCACCCCTGTGTGGAGTACAACTCTCATGTGTGTGGAGGCTTTCCACATACAGCTCTTCTCAATAGGGTGGATCAAAGGCTTTTCGTCTCATTAACTTTCCTTCTCTTACTGACTTTTCCACATCTGTCTCTTCATCACACTGTTGCACCTTTGTCTCTTTTCTATCGCTACTTCAATGGTCACTGCTCCTCTGAACTGTCTGCATGAATTCGTCCACCTCTACGGCGGGCGCGTAGCACCCATCCAGCAGTAAACTCTCATCCCTTTTCAGTCTAACTCTCTAAAGCAAGAGTTAATTGTTACTCCCAGTCCTTCATTTATGCAACAGCTCGTCTCTGGATCTGTCTCCCTCTGTCTGTGTTTCCTGCTTCTTATGATCTCCATTCTTTCAGACGCAGTGTGTCCAGGCATCTCGAAATGATCGAATCTTGAATTTGGC
This sequence comes from Coenobita brevimanus, assembly GCF_032717465.1. Classification (NCBI taxonomy): domain Eukaryota; kingdom Metazoa; phylum Arthropoda; class Malacostraca; order Decapoda; family Coenobitidae; genus Coenobita; species Coenobita brevimanus. The sequence continues at coordinate 20,220,351 of NC_136988.1, forward strand.
TCTCTCTTGTGTATTGTTTTTCTCTTGGAAGGAACAATAATTGCGGGCTCGTGGCCTTCGGCTCCTTCTTCCTTGCATAAAACAACAACAACAAACATCAACAACAAACAACAAGCAAAAACAACAAACAACAATCAAACAACAACAAACTAACAATGACAAACAAACAACAAACTAACAACGAAACAAACAACAAATTAACAGCAACAACAAACAACAACAAACAAACAACAACAATCAACAACAACAAACTAACAATGACAAACAAACAACAAACTAACAACGACAAACAAACAACAAACTAACAACGACAAACAAACAACAAACTAACAACGACAAACAACAAACATCAATAACAAACAACAAACAAGAAAAAACAACAAACAACAGCAAACTAAAAACAACAGTAACAACAGCAACAACCACAACAACAAACAACCACAACAACAAACAACAAACAAGAAAAAACAACAAAAAACAACAACCACAACAACAAACAACAACAACAAACAACAAACAATAAAAATATCGGTAATGTCTGCGTGCATGTCAAGAATACATTTTTTCGTCCGTTAAGAAACCTCCCTAACACTTTTTCTTATGTGATTTAATCTGGTCATTACAGCTTGCTGTCCTCTTCCGTGTTATAAAAGTCCTTCCAATATCGCCATATTCTGCATAAATGACCTTCAACAGAATGTTGGCCAGTCACAAAAAATAATAAATCGCTAAGGAAGAGGTGTTAGGGTCCCTCCGCACCCAGTGAGCATGCGGGACAAGGTCAAACAAGGATACACAGGTGTCCGAACACCGCATTGAAATTCCAGTCATGATCCATGTCACCTCGCAAAGCGCTCCACCAGCCGGAAGAAATACTACCTCGAATTTATGGTCACAATATTGAACACATGTATGTGACCTACATACATACATACACATGCTACAAGGACTTACAAATAAAATCCACTATGCACATTCTCTCTCTCTCTCTCTCTCTCTCTCTCTCTCTCTCTCTCTCTCTTTCTCTCTCTCTCTCCATTTAATTTATCTATATAGAGCTAACACCATACTCTAGATATACTCAATTTCTTTTTCACTCTAACTTGGCCCAGATTTTCGTCCTTTTGCAGCTTGCATCACGTAACTCTGTGACGGAGACAATAATACCGCTCTGCACGCTTTCCACAGCACTTCTTCGTGACTAGCATCTTAATCTAGCGTCAGTCTACGAGATGAAGATGAGGAGATGGTAATTTTAAGCCAGGTAAGAGTTTAAAGAGTATTCAAGTCCCGTTCCCTGAGGGCCGCCAGTGACCTTCCTATGATGCAATTCGTCCACAATCCCTCCATCATGTTTTTGTTTTTCTATAGGATCAATATGCCCTTGAAGAAGCCAGCTCTCACACCCTGCAGTGACGCCATCCTTCCTGTACTTATCTGACGGTCAGAATCGCTAATTTTTATTCTAGTTAAATTACTAGAAGTGAAGGAGCGTTGTGGTGTGGATGTGATGTGACAGAAAGCGTTAGCAGAATACAATGAGGTGGTTTGGCCATGTGGGGAGGATGGAGAGCGAGAGACTGACGAGGAGTGCGTATGTGAGTGAGGTGGAGGGGGGGTAAGGGAAAGGGAGACCGATGATGAGGTGGAGTGGGGAAGAGGGAGGGGGAGATCGAGGATGAGATGCAGGAATGGAATAAGAAGCTCTATGAGATGGTGGATGAGTTAGTACAAAGGAGTACAAAGGAAAGCAAACAGCAACAGACCTTATGGTACTTTCGAGGCTACTTGTTACAGAGTAGACTATAACTGCGAGATCTAATTCTACATGCTGAAGGATAAGGACGGTAAAGCAAAAAGGCTCCCCCTGCCTCCAAACCTTCCTGTTAAAACTGGCAGGAAAAAGTGATGATAAACCGGAAAAACTGACAGGGAAATTTCATAGGAAAGACTGAAAGGAAAGGTTACATTCTATAGTACTTTATCTTTAAGCTACCACTTTGAATAACCTGAAAGTGAAAGCAGTAAAGAAAAATGAATAATCAAATAATGAATAACTAACGCAAGACATGTATGGGTACGTTCAGTTAACGGAGTGTCTGTAGCCAAGTCATGGAAATTGCACAGTGCACAGTTCAGTGGTGGTGTGGCAGCCTTGCCTGGTGCATTTAAGGTAGGCAGCAGTCAATCAGGCCACAGCTCCGTTTACTCCACTGAGACATGGAACTTTTCCATGTGAGAGAAGTAAACAAGTTTTCTCTTGACCCCTGGTACATAAAAAAAAATCCCAATAGTGGTCACGTTTTTTTTTTCTTTTTCTTTATGTGTCCGACTCTGGGCAAGGGCTTTCAGGTCCTATATCCCGGGGGCACTAGCTTATCCCAAGGCCCAGTAGTCCTCCTACACCTCCACATGTCACCACATTGGAGCTAACACCCACCGTCCATATTGAATACAGGCTAGGGCTGTCTCATACAGGACTGGTGTATTGGTATTAGTGTCATGTAGTAACAGGAGAGGTAAAGAATAGTATGGGACTATTTTTATTTGTCTTGGAAATATTAACAAGTCTCTCACACGGAACGAGTATAAGTCCCGGGTAGCTACCTCCCTGTCTCGCTATCTGTCTCTCTCTCTCAAATCGCTAAGCCCTTCTCCCGTGACCTGTCTCTAGGATCGCTTGTCCCCTTCTAAACTCTCTTTCCTAAAATCTGGTGTAGCAGGGGTGTGTCACGTGTGTTCCTCGTGGATGGACTAGGTCTTTGTTCACGAGAGGACTGCTGACAGCTAACTGCATCATGTCCTTACTGGCCGCTGTCGTCAGCTTCCTCAGTGTTAAGAGTGTGTAAGCATGTTTAGCACTGCTCGATTCTCGCAGACACAACACCTTCTCATCATCTGACTCCCTGCTTCTATCTATCTATTTATCTATCTATCTATATATCATGTAGTCTTTACCACACTGCTCGGTCGCGCAAAAATGACGTACCATCGACAGTTAATAGTTCTAATATATTAATACATACTACATACACATTACAATGAACTTACAAGCTAATGAAGTGAAATACATAATATTGTAAAGTAACATAATTGTATGAATATTGTATACATATATTATTCATAGTAAATAGTGATTATTCAGTAATAATACATTTAAACAAGTTGTATACATATTTGAATAAATGCAATGGTTGTTGTATAACACTTTGTAAGACGTGCATGTACAACAGACGTACGCATATAATTGTGCAATGGTAATACTGCTAGGTTATACATTACATATTTGAGTTATCACTTTAGTAATGTCTAATATTTCACCTAACTTGTATGATGATACTGGTAATACAGAATTGCGCTATAATTGTATGACTTATAATATTGTACTAACATTGTGGTACTACATAATTGTAACATTTTATGAATTGTTACAAAATATTGTGTTAATGCATAATTGTGTTGGCCTTATAATTGTAGTTACATTTGTTAATGCAACTCTTACATAAGTGTCTTGGCCTTATAATTGTAGTTAAAGTTACATAAAAGTTACAACTTGTTAATGCAACTGTTTTGTCGTTACATAATTGTTACATATCGTTTGTAGGTACATAATTGTAGTTAAAGTTACATAAAAGTTACATCTTGTTAATGCAACTGTTACATAATTGGCAAAGTGTAACATAATGCAATCGTTTGTCGTTACATAATTGTTACATATCGTTTGTAGGTACATAATTGTAGTTAGTGTAACATAATGCAATCGTTTGTCGTTACATAATTGTTACATATCGATTGTAGTTACATAATTGTAGTTAAACTTACATAAAAGTTACATCTTGTTAATGCAACTGTCACATAAATTGGTACATATTGTCTGTAGTTACATAATTGTAATAAGTGTAACATAACTGTAATAATTGCAGTCCTAACACATGCTGCGGTCGATGATAGTGATGATGTGCCATGTCACTTGTTTGTGGAGACACAATTTGCTTTTTTGTTTGTAGTTTATGTGGTATTTTGGCATATATAGTAACATTTACACTTATTTTCATTTGTTTGTTATGTGATCTTACTTTATTTCTCTTTTTTCTTTCTTACTTTTTTTTTTTTTGTACGCTTTTTCCATTTTGTTCATGGTTGCATAATTACTGGTTAATTTCCTTGGGATACTTTTTTAAAGTTTAGTTTATATTGCACAGATACTATAAAATGATATTATATAGTCCCATATTTTGTTATTTTATATAAAAAATATATACATATATACACTATATACAGTATTAACTATACACACTGACTTGTTGTTCACCTGTACCTATCGTGGGTAATATGTGTGTCAGCACTGTGTGGAAATCATTGTCTTCACGATTGTGTTCACTCTTGCTAACGGCATTTGTGTTGGCCATTTTTTTTTTTTCCGTAAGTTAATTTATCTGTTTCCACTAGGTAGCTTTAATTAATAAATGTTTAATACAGTTCTTTTAATCGCTCACTGAGTAACTGTGATTGGATATTTTCTTTATTACTTTGTAGATGTAATAATGTATAGTTGTATATATGAAACACGTATTTTATGTAGGTATAAATGGTAACACTCTTTCGCAGTAAATAAATGTTATAATAAATGAATGAATATATACAGTGTAGAATATTTATCGTTGGTGATTATTTAGTGTTTGAGTTATGCAGATAACTGAAGTTAGTATGGGTATTTAAGCTGTAACTATACAGCACGTTTTATATGTTTGTGCAGAAGCTTATTGTCTATCACTGTGTATTGTATGAATGAAGTAACTATGTAACTCACTAATTTTTACCGTGGTGGGAAATGGTGTGAGTGGTGTTGCACGTGGTGATAGCGTTGTCCTTCGCGGGTTGATTGGCGTGTTGTCGTCTCAGCACATGGTGACGTCGGCTTCCCACACTGGTAGCTGTGGTGAGTGAATGAGTAGCGATGAGTAACTTGGGTGAAGACGGGTGAGTAAGACGAGTTGTGAATATGGACTTGGTGTTTTGCTGCTTGTATTGACCTCTTCACACCTGCGTAAGCGTTGGGGGTTGGGTGGATGTAGCAGAGAGAGGACGGTGAGGTCTGGCGGTTATGAGTTGTGAGTCGTCTCTCACTCTTCGTTTGTTTGTTTGTTTGTTTGTTTGTTTTCTTTCTTTCTTGATGTATTCTTGGTCCTTTTTTCTTGTGATTTACTCGTTGTACGATGAAGACTGCCGCTTCTTGTAGATGCGTGTAGAAGATAATACAGACGACGTAGAGTTGTTAATTGTAGTTGATTGTAGATGGTTGTAGTTCGCTGATTCGTCGTAGAAATTGCAATATTGAATCAATATTTTGTTAAACTACTTGCACGGCGTCGTGTGATCTCTTGACCTCTGCATCAGCATGATGATCTGGGAGACGGAGGGGGCTGGATGGAGAGAAGTGTCAGGAGCTGGTTATGTTGTTGGTTGAGAGAGATATTCTTGTTTTCAATCTTGATATTTTGTAGGAATTTAATGTTGGTTCGTAGACGAGGTTCGTATACGTTCGCTGCTACCAAATGTCATGTAGTGACATTTGGTGACAGCGGTGGGTATTTTTACGACATGTTGGCGAGTCATCTAGTATGTCAGGAAAGTCTGTTTTTTTTATGAAATTCAAATCCTTAAACTGTTCCCTGCCCCAGCCCGGATTCCAACCTGGGTCCATCAGGACTCCAGGCCGCCTCTCCACCGATTCAGCCACCGCCTCCCCCACTTCACTAACAGGGACCCTCAGTGATCCACAGCCCATCACTGGTCGAAAGGAAGAGTAGTGACCGTCAACTCAGGGCTATCTGTGCATATCCAAGTCTGTGCTTATACTATATTTGCATTTAATAAATTGATCTGGGCACTGAGAGGAAAAAAAAAAAAAGCTCATACGAGTATATACACAAGTCGTTTATTCTGGGGCAAACATATTAAACTGGATGTTAGACGACAGACACTGATCCATGCGACCTTTAAAGGTTAGTACTGTGTTATGGCTTACTACATTGGAGGGCAATTTGTTCCATATATTTACAACTCTTTTAAAGAAGAAATGCTTGGCTTCATGCGACTGGAATCGTTTGCCAATTATTTTGTGCCCATTGCCTCTAGTATAAATCGAATGATCAGCTGTGAAGTATTTATCAACAGTCATGTTATCGTGCCCTTTGAATATTTTAAATACTTGAATTAAATCTCCTCGTAATCTGCGCTAGTTAGGGTGAAGAGATTCAGGGTTTCTAAACGCTCCTAGTATGGTTCGTTTCTCAAGCTAGGTATCATTTTGGTTCAGGGTTGGTGTTTTTCCTTATTTTTTGAATAAAAATAAAAAATAAAACATCAATGATTTTTATTCATTCAATTTATTTGATTTTTTTATTTATTTGATTTCTCTGCTAATTATACAGCTAATATTTTAAAAGCAGTATACTGAATACTGTTAACTTCATATCCTGTCTATCTACTGATGGTTGAGGCTGAAAGCTACAGCCCAGAATCCAGATACATCATTGGGTATGTAGCTGCCTTGTTTAAATTACCTGATAGGACCCTTAAGATCGCCAAGACGATCGCGTACACCCCACGCATGTGCTTACTAGACTTAATGAACGAGGTAGAGATGCAGTGCAGTAAAGCAGGGATGATCGACACACCCGCACATTCTAGTAGAATGAGAGTACCTGAGACAGTATCAGCTGTGAAAACATCTACACCGACATCAAACAGAGAACAAAATCGATCGCGACCCGAAAGCAGGCAAACAACTAAACGTGTCGAGGGTTCGATCATAAACACCAGGCTACACGCAGTTTCATAAGTTTTCGTGCAGCCCGAGCAGATCTCGCGCCACAAACAACACTACATATGGGAAGTCACCTCGTAGGTCACAGTCAAGAGATAGGTCCATTCTATGTCATTATTGTGCAAAACCACGACACACAAGGAATGAATACTTTATAAAAACAAAAGAGGATAGACAAAAGACAAGGATTTGGTCCTTACTGTAGGCATCATAGATGCCAAGGGCACTGGACCAGTAACTGCAAAACAGTAGAAAAAATTGTGTCTATGTTCAAATTGGGGGAAGACCAAGTCATGACAAAAAACGAACAAACGTAAAGAAAAGCAAGTCTAAAATTCACATAGGAGGCATGTTGGGAAATGAGTGTATCTTGATACCAGCTGTATGTGAGGATCAAAACATTTCCTTATTTTTAGACACAGGCTCTCGAGTGAACTTAATAAAACAGAAGAAATAAATAGAATTTTTAAAAATAAGAAGAAAGTAACTTTTCTGGAAGAAGCTGATTTAGGTTTATATACGGTAGATGGAAAAAAAAAATTACAGTAAAAGGTATGATAAGGTTAAATATCAGTTTCACAGAGACTACACGACCATTCTCTGCATTTTTCTATATCGTTGAAAACTTAGCAATTAAAGCTCATATGTTACTGAGCTTAAGATGCATGAGAGCAGAGAACATAACTTTACTCCCACAAATGAATGGAATAGACTTTGACAATGAATTCATAGAGGAAATACCATCAGAACCCTCACCGATTTGTACAAGAGAACCAAAAAGAATTGGTAATATTAAAAACTAAAAAAAACATACACAAACAGATGAGTGTATAGATCCACTCACACCACCAGCCCCCGCCTCCAGAATTAGACACCCAGGTAACAGTGCTGATTCATCAGTTTTTCCCGCCCATCTGACCAATGATAGTTATACCACCTAATTCCTTTATGAAAGTTACCATTAAGAGGAAATTACGGAATAATACTGTTCTTGTCTTAGAAGAATTATGTAAAGTAAAGGGATTGTCAGTAGAAAACACATTATGTCAGATGAACGACGAAGGGCAAACTCAGATATTCATAATTAATCACATGAATGGGGAAGTTCAGTTGAAAAAGGGGACTTGCATAGTTAATATTGAAAAATGTTTCGCCCCTGTGAAGGAAATAGTTATAGCTGGAGTGACAGGTGAGATAAAATCTACGGATAGAGAAAGCATAAAAGAGAATTTAATTCACTCAGGTGAATTTGATGAAGAAAATGATTTGTTAACCCTGCTGGAAACACACAGGGACACTGTAGCATTACCCGGGGAACAATTAGGGTGTACTAACCTGATTAATCACAAGATTAATGTGCACCCAGAAGTGCATTTATTCAAATATGTATACAACTTGTTTAAAATGTAATATTACTAGATCATTGCAATTTACTATGAATATTATATGTATACAATATTATAATCAATATTATGTACTAATAGATTAGCATATGTCAATGATAATTACTGTCGGAGGACCTCCAGCGCGTGACCGAGCAATGTTAGGACTCCATATTATAAATACAATTAATTATGGAAAACATGATAGATAGATAGATAGACAGAGCACCAGGCAAGCCTGGGAATGGGAAATGAGCTTGCAAGTGTAAGTGAGGAAATGTTGACAATACACTGGAAGCAGCAAGTCAGGGGATGATATAGGTAGTGTGTCAGCGAGATAAGCATACGAACAATGCCTAGTGACCATACACACACATACACACATACACACAGGTTTCCAGAACATTCCAACAACAGTGTAACACACGTGACACGACCCCTGCTACACCAGAATTTAGGAAGCAGAGCTCAGAAGGAGGCTAGCTATAGAACCGACAGGTAGTGGAGAGAGTGAACAAGAAGAGAGGTCCAACTAGACTTACTTAGTATATTAAGTCTCTGTAATACATACACTGCTCAACTTAAGATTTTATCTGAATATAATAAATCAAGATCAACTCCCTTTATTCATCTTTAACTCCTACTATAAGAATCGAGAGTCACAACTCCACCCTTCATCTTTCCATTCCGTTCCTGCAACGTCCATCTCAGCAGTTGCTTCAACAAACATGGGATGAGGCTATGGCACACCTAATGTCTGACTAGCCTTGTATCTCTGACTGGGGTGAAAATAATCTGGTTGTTTTTAATGCACCATAGACTCAGTTTTCACATCTATCAACCCTACAAAATCTTCCACAGGTATACCCACTAATGTTTAATAATATTCAGCTGAATCCTGCATCATCCTTGAACATGGTTGGGGTTTCATTTACTCGGGACTTATCTTGGAAACATCATATTATATCTCTTGTAAAATCTCCTTCCAAGAGATTAGGTGTGCTAAGCTGACTCCGTTCTTTCTTTACCAGTGCACAATTGTTAACTCTATACAGGGGTTTTATCCACCCCTGTGTGGAGTACAACTCTCATGTGTGTGGAGGCTTTCAACATACAGCTCTTCTCAATAGGGTGGATCAAAGGCTTTTCGTCTCATTAACTTTCCTTCTCTTACTGACTTTTCAACCTCTGTCTCTTCATCACACTGTTGCACCTTTGTCTCTTTTCTATCGCTACTTCAATGGTCACTGCTCCTCTGAACTGTCTGCATGAATTCGTCCACCTCTACGGCGGGCGCATAGCACCCATCTAGCAGTAAACTCTCATCCCTTTTCCGTCTAACTCTCTAAAGCAAGAGTTAACTGTTACTCCCAGTCCTTTATTTATGCAATAGCTCATCTCTGGATCTGTCTCCCTCTGTCTGTGTTTCCTGCTTCTTATGATCTCCATTCTTTCAGACGCAGTGTGTCCAGGCATCTCGAAATGATCGAATCTTGAATTTGGCTCTCTCTTGTGTATTGTTTTTCTCTTGGAAGGAACAATAATTGCGGGCTCGTGGCCTTCGGCTCCTTCTTCCTTGCATAAAACAACAACAACAAACATCAACAAAAAACAACAAGCAAAAACAACAAACAACAACAAACTAACAATGACAAACAAACAACAAACTACCAACGAAACAAACAACAAACTAACAACGACAACAAACAACAACAAACAAACAACAACAACAATCAACAACAACAAACTAACAACGACAAACAAACAACAAACTAACAACGGCAAACAACAAACAACAAACATCAATAACAAACAACAAACATCAATAACAAACAACAAACATCAATAACAAACAACAAACAAAAAAAAACAACAAACAACAACAAACTAAAAACAACAGTAACAACAACAACAAACAAACACAACAACAAACAACAAACAAGAAAAAACAACAAAAAACAACAACAACAAACAACAAACAATAAAAATATCGGTAATGTCTGCGTGCATGTCAAGAATACATATTTTCGTCTGTTAAGAAACCTCCCTAACACTTTTTCTTAAGCGATTTAATCTGCTCATTACAGCTTGCTGTCCTCTTCCGTGTTATAAAAGTCCTTCCAATATCGCCATATTCTGCATAAATGACCTTCAACAGAATGTTGGCCAGTCACAAAAAATAATAAATCGCTAAGGAAGAGGTGTTAGGGTCCCTCCGCACCCAGTGAGCATGCGGGCCAAGGTCAGACAGGGATACACAGGTGTCCGAACACCGCATTGAAATTCCAGTCATGATCCATGTCACCTCGCAAAGCGCTCCACCAGCCGGAAGAAATACTACCTCGAATTTATGGTCACAATATTGAACACATGTACGTGACCTACATACATACATACACATGCTACAAGGACTTACAAATAAAATCCACTATACACATTCTCTCTCTCTCTCTCTCTCTCTCTCTCTCTCTCTCTCTCTCTCTCTCTCCATTTAATTTATCTATATAGAGCTAACACCATACTCTAGATATACTCAATTTCTTTTTCACTCTAACTTGGCCCAGATTTTCGTCCTTTTGCAGCTTGCGTCACGTAACTCTGTGGCGGAGACAATAATACCGCTCTACACGCTTTCCACAGCACTTATTCGTGACTAGCATCTTAATCTAGCGTCAGTCTACGAGATGAAGATGAGGAGATGGTAATTTTAAGCCAGGTAAGAGTTTAAAGAGTATTCAAGTCCCGTTCCCTGAGGGCCGCCAGTGACCTTCCTATGATGCAATTCGTCCACAATCCCTCCATCATGTTTTTGTTTTTCTATAGGATCAATATGCCCTTGAAGAAGCCAGCTCTCACACCCTGCAGTGACGCCATCCTTCCTGTACTTATCTGACGGTCAGAATCGCTAATTTTTATTCTAGTTAAATTACTAGAAGTGAAGGAGCGTTGTGGTGTGGATGTGATGTGACAGAAAGCGTTAGCAGAATACAATGAGGTGGTTTGGCCATGTGGGGAGGATGGAGAGCGAGAGACTGACGAGGAGTGCGTATGTGAGTGAGGTGGAGGGGGGGTAAGGGAAAGGGAGACCGATGATGAGGTGGAGTGGGGAAGAGGGAGGGGGAGATCGAGGATGAGATACAGGAATGGAATAAGAAGCTCTATGAGATGGTGGATGAGTTAGTACAAAGGAGTACAAAGGAAAGCAAACAGCAACAGACCTTATGGTACTTTCGAGGCTACTTGTTACAGAGTAGACTATAACTGCGAGATCTAATTCTACATGCTGAAGGATAAGGACGGTAAAGCAAAAAGGCTCCCCCTGCCTCCAAACCTTCCTGTTAAAACTGGCAGGAAAAAGTGAGGAAAAACCGGAAAAACTGACAGAGAAATTTCATAGGAAAGACTGAAAGGAAAGGTTACATTCTATAGTACTTAATCTTAAAGCTACCACTTTGAATAACCTGAAAGTGAAAGCAGTAAAGTAAAATGAATAATCAAATAATGAATAACTGAGGCAAGACATGTATGGGTACGTTCAGTTAACGGAGTGTCTGTAGCCAAGTCATGGAAATTGCACAGTGCACAGTTCAGTGGTGGTGTGGCAGCCTTGCCTGGTGCATTTAAGGTAGGCAGCAGTCAATCAGGCCACAGCTCCGTTTACTCCACTGAGACATGGAACTTTTCCATGTGAGAGAAGTAAACAAGTTTTCTCTTGACCCCTGGTACATAAAAAAAAAAAATCCCAATAGTGGTCACGTCTTTTTTTTCTTTTTCTTTATGTGTCCGACTCTGGGCAAGGGCTTTCAGGTCCTATATCCCGGGGGCACTAGCTTATCCCAAGGCCCGGTAGTCCTCCTACACCTCCACATATCACCACTTTGGCGTTAACACCCACCGTCCATATTGAATACAGGCTAGGGCTGTCTCATACAGAACTGGTGTATTGGTATTAGCGGGGGTATTTTTACGACATGTTGGCGAGTCATCTAGTATGTCAGGAAAGTCTGTTTTTTTTATGAAATTCAAATCCTTAAACTGTTCCCTGCCCCAGCCCGGATTCCAACCTGGGTCCATCAGGACTCCAGGCCGCCTCTCCACCGATTCAGCCACCGCCTCCCCCACTTCACTAACAGGGACCCTCAGTGATCCACAGCCCATCACAGGTCGAAAGGAAGAGTAGTGACCGTCAACTCAGGGCTATCTGTGCATATCCAAGTCTGTGCTTATACTATATTTGCATTTAATAAATTGATCTGGGCACTGAGAGGAAAAAAAAAAAAAGCTCATACGAGTATATACACAAGTCGTTTATTCTGGGGCAAACATATTAAACTGGATGTTAGACGACAGACACTGATCCATGCGACCTTTAAAGGTTAGTACTGTGTTATGGCTTACTACATTGGAGGGCAATTTGTTCCATATATTTACAACTCTTTTAAAGAAGAAATGCTTGGCTTCATGCGACTGGAATCGTTTGCCAATTATTTTGTGCCCATTGCCTCTAGTATAAATCGAATGATCAGCTGTGAAGTATTTATCAACAGTCATGTTATCGTGCCCTTTGAATATTTTAAATACTTGAATTAAATCTCCTCGTAATCTGCGCTAGTTAGGGTGAAGAGATTCAGGGTTTCTAAACGCTCCTAGTATGGTTCGTTTCTCAAGCTAGGTATCATTTTGGTTCAGGGTTGGTGTTTTTCCTTATTTTTTGAATAAAAATAAAAAATAAAACATCAATGATTTTTATTCATTCAATTTATTTGATTTTTTTATTTATTTGATTTCTCTGCTAATTATACAGCTAATATTTTAAAAGCAGTATACTGAATACTGTTAACTTCATGTCCTGTCTATCTACTGATGGTTGAGGCTGAAAGCTACAGCCCAGAATCCAGATACATCATTGGGTATGTAGCTGCCTTGTGTAAATTACCTGATAGGACCCTTAAGATCGCCAAGACGATCGCGTACACCCCACGCATGTGCTTACTAGACTTAATGAACGAGGTAGAGATGCAGTGCAGTAAAGCAGGGATGATCGACACACCCGCACATTCTAGTAGAATGAGAGTACCTGAGACAGTATCAGCTGTGAAAACATCTACACCGACATCAAACAGAGAACAAAATCGATCGCGACCCGAAAGCAGGCAAACAACTAAACGTGTCGAGGGTTCGATCATAAACACCAGGCTACACGCAGTTTCATAAGTTTTCGTGCAGCCCGAGCAGATCTCGCGCCACAAACAACACTACATATGGGAAGTCACCTCGTAGGTCACAGTCAAGAGATAGGTCCATTCTATGTCATTATTGTGCAAAACCACGACACACAAGGAATGAATACTTTATAAAAACAAAAGAGGATAGACAAAAGACACAAGGATTTGGTCCTTACTGTAGGCATCATAGATGCCAAGGGCACTGGACCAGTAACTGCAAAACAGTAGAAAAAATTGTGTCTATGTTCAAATTGGGGGAAGACCAAGTCATGACAAAAAACGAACAAACGTAAAGAAAAGCAAGTCTAAAATTCACATAGGAGGCATGTTGGGAAATGAGTGTATCTTGATACCAGCTGTATGTGAGGATCAAAACATTTCCTTATTTTTAGACACAGGCTCTCGAGTGAACTTAATAAAACAGAAGAAATAAATAGAATTTTTAAAAATAAGAAGAAAGTAACTTTTCTGGAAGAAGCTGATTTAGGTTTATATACGGTAGATGGAAAAAAAAATTACAGTAAAAGGTATGATAAGGTTAAATATCAGTTTCACAGAGACTACACGACCATTCTCTGCATTTTTCTATATCGTTGAAAACTTAGCAATTAAAGCTCATATGTTACTGAGCTTAAGATGCATGAGAGCAGAGAACATAACTTTACTCCCACAAATGAATGGAATAGACTTTGACAATGAATTCATAGAGGAAATACCATCAGAACCCTCACCGATTTGTACAAGAGAACCAAAAAGAATTGTTAATATTAAAAGCTAAAAAAAAAATACACAAACAGATGAGTGTATAGATCCACTCACACCACCAGCCCCCGCCTCCAGAATTAGACACCCAGGTAACAGTGCTGATTCATCAGTTTTTCCCGCCCATCTGACCAATGATAGTTATACCACCTAATTCCTATATGAAAGTTACCATTAAGAGGAAATTACGGAATAGTACTGTTCTTGTCTTAGAAGAATTATGTAAAGTAAAGGGATTGTCAGTAGAAAACACATTATGTCAGATGAACGACGAAGGGCAAACTCAGATATTCATAATTAATCACATGAATGGGGAAGTTCAGTTGAAAAAGGGGACTTGCATAGTTAATATTGAAAAATGTTTCGCCCCTGTGAAGGAAATAGTTATAGCTGGAGTGACAGGTGAGATAAAATCTACGGATAGAGAAAGCATAAAAGAGAATTTAATTCACTCAGGTGAATTTGATGAAGAAAATGATTTGTTAACCCTGCTGCAAACACACAGGGACACTGTAGCATTACCCGGGGAACAATTAGGGTGTACTAACCTGATTAATCACAAGATTAATGTGCACCCAGAAGTGCATTTATTCAAATATGTATACAACTTGTTTAAAATGTAATATTACTAGATCATTGCAATTTACTATGAATATTATATGTATACAATATTATAATCAATATTATGTACTAATAGATTAGCATATGTCAATGATAATTACTGTCGGAGGACCTCCAGCGCGTGACCGAGCAATGTTAGGACTCCATATTATAAATACAATTAATTATGGAAAACATGATAGATAGATAGATAGACAGAGCACCAGGCAAGCCTGGGAATGGGAAATGAGCTTGCAAGTGTAAGTGAGGAAATGTTGACAATACACTGGAAGCAGCAAGTCAGGGGATGATATAGGTAGTGTGTCAGCGAGATAAGCATACGAACAATGCCTAGTGACCATACACACACATACACACATACACACAGGTTTCCAGAACATTCCAACAACAGTGTAACACACGTGACACGACCCCTGCTACACCAGAATTTAGGAAGCAGAGCTCAGAAGGAGGCTAGCTATAGAACCGACAGGTAGTGGAGAGAGTGAACAAGAAGAGAGGTCCAACTAGACTTACTTAGTATATTAAGTCTCTGTAATACATACACTGCTCAACTTAAGATTTTATCTGAATATAATAAATCAAGATCAACTCCCTTTATTCATCTTTAACTCCTACTATAAGAATCGAGAGTCACAACTCCACCCTTCATCTTTCCATTCCGTTCCTGCAACGTCCATCTCAGCAGTTGCTTCAACAAACATGGGATGAGGCTATGGCACACCTAATGTCTGACTAGCCTTGTATCTCTGACTGGGGTGAAAATAATCTGGTTGTTTTTAATGCACCATAGACTCAGTTTTCACATCTATCAACCCTACAAAATCTTCCACAGGTATACCCACTAATGTTTAATAATATTCAGCTGAATCCTGCATCATCCTTGAACATGGTTGGGGTTTCATTTACTCGGGACTTATCTTGGAAACATCATATTATATCTCTTGTAAAATCTCCTTCCAAGAGATTAGGTGTGCTAAGCTGACTCCGTTCTTTCTTTACCAGTGCACAATTGTTAACTCTATACAGGGGTTTTATCCACCCCTGTGTGGAGTACAACTCTCATGTGTGTGGAGGCTTTCAACATACAGCTCTTCTCAATAGGGTGGATCAAAGGCTTTTCGTCTCATTAACTTTCCTTCTCTTACTGACTTTTCAACCTCTGTATCTTCATCACACTGTTGCACCTTTGTCTCTTTTCTATCGCTACTTCAATGGTCACTGCTCCTCTGAACTGTCTGCATGAATTCGTCCACCTCTACGGCGGGCGCATAGCACCCATCTAGCAGTAAACTCTCATCCCTTTTCCGTCTAACTCTCTAAAGCAAGAGTTAACTGTTACTCCCAGTCCTTCATTTATGCAATAGCTCATCTCTGGATCTGTCTCCCTCTGTCTGTGTTTCCTGCTTCTTATGATCTCCATTCTTTCAGACGCAGTGTGTCCAGGCATCTCGAAATGATCGAATCTTGAATTTGGCTCTCTCTTGTGTATTGTTTTTCTCTTGGAAGGAACAATAATTGCGGGCTCGTGGCCTTCGGCTCCTTCTTCCTTGCATAAAACAACAACAACAAACATCAACAACAAACAACAAGCAAAAACAACAAACAACAACAAACTAACAATGACAAACAAACAACAAACTAACAACGAAACAAACAACAAACTAACAACGACAACAAACAACAACAAACAAACAACAACAACAATCAACAACAACAAACTAACAACGACAAACAAACAACAAACTAACAACGACAAACAACAAACAACAAACATCAATAACAAACAACAAACATCAATAACAAACAACAAACATCAATAACAAACAACAAACATCAATAACAAACAACAAACATCAATAACAAACAACAACAAACTAAAAACAACAGTAACAACAACAACAAACAACCACAACAACAAACAACAAACAAGAAAAAACAACAAAAAACAACAACAACCACAACAACAAAAAACAACAACAAACAACAAACAATAAAAATATCGGTAATGTCTGCGTGCATGTCAAGAATACATATTTTCGTCCGTTAAGAAACCTCCCTAACACTTTTTCTTAAGCGATTTAATCTGCTCATTACAGCTTGCTGTCCTCTTCCGTGTTATAAAAGTCCTTCCAATATCGCCATATTCTGCATAAATGACCTTCAACAGAATGTTGGCCAGTCACAAAAAATAATAAATCGCTAAGGAAGAGGTGTTAGGGTCCCTCCGCACCCAGTGAGCATGCGGGCCAAGGTCAGACAGGGATACACAGGTGTCCGAACACCGCATTGAAATTCCAGTCATGATCCATGTCACCTCGCAAAGCGCTCCACCAGCCGGAAGAAATACTACCTCGAATTTATGGTCACAATATTGAACACATGTACGTGACCTACATACATACATACACATGCTACAAGGACTTACAAATAAAATCCACTATACACATTCTCTCTCTCTCTCTCTCTCTCTCTCTCCATTTAATTTATCTATATAGAGCTAACACCATACTCTAGATATACTCAATTTCTTTTTCACTCTAACTTGGCCCAGATTTTCGTCCTTTTGCAGCTTGCGTCACGTTACTCTGTGGCGGAGACAATAATACCGCTCTACACGCTTTCCACAGCACTTATTCGTGACTAGCATCTTAATCTAGCGTCAGTCTACGAGATGAAGATGAGGAGATGGTAATTTTAAGCCAGGTAAGAGTTTAAAGAGTATTCAAGTCCCGTTCCCTGAGGGCCGCCAGTGACCTTCCTATGATGCAATTCGTCCACAATCCCTCCATCATGTTTTTGTTTTTCTATAGGATCAATATGCCCTTGAAGAAGCCAGCTCTCACACCCTGCAGTGACGCCATCCTTCCTGTACTTATCTGACGGTCAGAATCGCTAATTTTTATTCTAGTTAAATTACTAGAAGTGAAGGAGCGTTGTGGTGTGGATGTGATGTGACAGAAAGCGTTAGCAGAATACAATGAGGTGGTTTGGCCATGTGGGGAGGATGGAGAGCGAGAGACTGACGAGGAGTGCGTATGTGAGTGAGGTGGAGGGGGGGTAAGGGAAAGGGAGACCGATGATGAGGTGGAGTGGGGAAGAGGGAGGGGAGATCGAGGATGAGATACAGGAATGGAATAAGAAGCTCTATGAGATGGTGGATGAGTTAGTACAAAGGAGTACAAAGGAAAGCAAACAGCAACAGACCTTATGGTACTTTCGAGGCTACTTGTTACAGAGTAGACTATAACTGCGAGATCTAATTCTACATGCTGAAGGATAAGGACGGTAAAGCAAAAAGGCTCCCCGTGCCTCCAAACCTTCCTGTTAAAACTGGCAGGAAAAAGTGAGGAAAAACCGGAAAAACTGACAGAGAAATTTCATAGGAAAGACTGAAAGGAAAGGTTACATTCTATAGTACTTAATCTTAAAGCTACCACTTTGAATAACCTGAAAGTGAAAGCAGTAAAGTAAAATGAATAATCAAATAATGAATAACTGAGGCAAGACATGTATGGGTACGTTCAGTTAACGGAGTGTCTGTAGCCAAGTCATGGAAATTGCACAGTGCACAGTTCAGTGGTGGTGTGGCAGCCTTGCCTGGTGCATTTAAGGTAGGCAGCAGTCAATCAGGCCACAGCTCCGTTTACTCCACTGAGACATGGAACTTTTCCATGTGAGAGAAGTAAACAAGTTTTCTCTTGACCCCTGGTACATAAAAAAAAAAATCCCAATAGTGGTCACGTCTTTTTTTTCTTTTTCTTTATGTTTCCGACTCTGGGCAAGGGCTTTCAGGTCCTATATCCCGGGGGCACTAGCTTATCCCAAGGCCCGGTAGTCCTCCTACACCTCCACATATCACCACTTTGGCGTTAACACCCACCGTCCATATTGAATACAGGCTAGGGCTGTCTCATACAGGACTGGTGTATTGGTATTAGCGGGGGTATTTTTACGACATGTTGGCGAGTCATCTAGTATGTCAGGAAAGTCTGTTTTTTTTTTATGAAATTCAAATCCTTAAACTGTTCCCTGCCCCAGCCCGGATTCCAACCTGGGTCCATCAGGACTCCAGGCCGCCTCTCCACCGATTCAGCCACCGCCTCCCCCACTTCACTAACAGGGACCCTCAGTGATCCACAGCCCATCACAGGTCGAAAGGAAGAGTAGTGACCGTCAACTCAGGGCTATCTGTGCATATCCAAGTCTGTGCTTATACTATATTTGCATTTAATAAATTGATCTGGGCACTGAGAGGAAAAATAAAAAAAAAAGCTCATACGAGTATATACACAAGTCGTTTATTCTGCGGAAAACATATTAAACTGGATGTTAGACGACAGACACTGATCCATGCGACCTTTAAAGGTTAGTACTGTGTTATGGCTTACTACATTGGAGGGCAATTTGTTCCATATATTTACAACTCTTTTAAAGAAGAAATGCTTGGCTTCATGCGACTGGAATCGTTTCCCAATTATTTTGTGCCCATTGCCTCTAGTATAAATCGAATGATCAGCTGTGAAGTATTTATCAACAGTCATGTTATCGTGCCCTTTGAATATTTTAAATACTTGAATTAAATCTCCTCGTAATCTGCGCTAGTTAGGGTGAAGAGATTCAGGGTTTCTAAACGCTCCTAGTATGGTTCGTTTCTCAAGCTAGGTATCATTTTGGTTCAGGGTTGGTGTTTTTCCTTATTTTTTGAATAAAAATAAAAAATAAAACATCAATGATTTTTATTCATTCAATTTATTTGATTTTTTTATTTATTTGATTTCTCTGCTAATTATACAGCTAATATTTTAAAAGCAGTATACTGAATACTGTTAACTTCATGTCCTGTCTATCTACTGATGGTTGAGGCTGAAAGCTACAGCCCAGAATCCAGATACATCATTGGGTATGTAGCTGCCTTGTGTAAATTACCTGATAGGACCCTTAAGATCGCCAAGACGATCGCGTACACCCCACGCATGTGCTTACTAGACTTAATGAACGAGGTAGAGATGCAGTGCAGTAAAGCAGGGATGATCGACACACCCGCACATTCTAGTAGAATGAGAGTACCTGAGACAGTATCAGCTGTGAAAACATCTACACCGACATCAAACAGAGAACAAAATCGATCGCGACCCGAAAGCAGGCAAACAACTAAACGTGTCGAGGGTTCGATCATAAACACCAGGCTACACGCAGTTTCATAAGTTTTCGTGCAGCCCGAGCAGATCTCGCGCCACAAACAACACTACATATGGGAAGTCACCTCGTAGGTCACAGTCAAGAGATAGGTCCATTCTATGTCATTATTGTGCAAAACCACGACACACAAGGAATGAATACTTTATAAAAACAAAAGAGGATAGACAAAAGACACAAGGATTTGGTCCTTACTGTAGGCATCATAGATGCCAAGGGCACTGGACCAGTAACTGCAAAACAGTAGAAAAAATTGTGTCTATGTTCAAATTGGGGGAAGACCAAGTCATGACAAAAAACGAACAAACGTAAAGAAAAGCAAGTCTAAAATTCACATAGGAGGCATGTTGGGAAATGAGTGTATCTTGATACCAGCTGTATGTGAGGATCAAAACATTTCCTTATTTTTAGACACAGGCTCTCGAGTGAACTTAATAAAACAAGAAGAAATAAATAGAATTTTTAAAAATAAGAAGAAAGTAACTTTTCTGGAAGAAGCTGATTTAGGTTTATATACGGTAGATGGAAAAAAAAAATTACAGTAAAAGGTATGATAAGGTTAAATATCAGTTTCACAGAGACTACACGACCATTCTCTGCATTTTTCTATATCGTTGAAAACTTAGCAATTAAAGCTCATATGTTACTGAGCTTAAGATGCATGAGAGCAGAGAACATAACTTTACTCCCACAAATGAATGGAATAGACTTTGACAATGAATTCATAGAGGAAATACCATCAGAACCCTCACCGATTTGTACAAGAGAACCAAAAAGAATTGGTAATATTAAAAGCTTAAAAAAAACATACACAAACAGATGAGTGTATAGATCCACTCACACCACCAGCCCCAGCCTCCAGAATTAGACACCCAGGTAACAGTGCTGATTCATCAGTTTTTCCTGCCCATCTGACCAATGATTTAGTTATACCACCTAATTCCTATATGAAAGTTACCATTAAGAGGAAATTACGGAATAGTACTGTTCTTGTCTTAGAAGAATTATGTAAAGTAAAGGGATTGTCAGTAGAAAACACATTATGTCAGATGAACGACGAAGGGCAAACTCAGATATTCATAATTAATCACATGAATGGGGAAGTTCAGTTGAAAAAGGGGACTTGCATAGTTAATATTGAAAAATGTTTCGCCCCTGTGAAGGAAATAGTTATAGCTGGAGTGACAGGTGAGATAAAATCTACGGATAGAGAAAGCATAAAAGAGAATTTAATTCACTCAGGTGAATTTGATGAAGAAAATGATTTGTTAACCCTGCTGGAAACACACAGGGACACTGTAGCATTACCCGGGGAACAATTAGGGTGTACTAACCTGATTAATCACAAGATTAATGTGCACCCAGAAGTGCATTTATTCAAATATGTATACAACTTGTTTAAAATGTAATATTACTAGATCATTGCAATTTACTATGAATATTATATGTATACAATATTATAATCAATATTATGTACTAATAGATTAGCATATGTCAATGATAATTACTGTCGGAGGACCTCCAGCGCGTGACCGAGCAATGTTAGGACTCCATATTATAAATACAATTAATTATGGAAAACATGATAGATAGATAGATAGACAGAGCACCAGGCAAGCCTGGGAATGGGAAATGAGCTTGCAAGTGTAAGTGAGGAAATGTTGACAATACACTGGAAGCAGCAAGTCAGGGGATGATATAGGTAGTGTGTCAGCGAGATAAGCATACGAACAATGCCTAGTGACCATACACACACATACACACATACACACAGGTTTCCAGAACATTCCAACAACAGTGTAACACACGTGACACGACCCCTGCTACACCAGAATTTAGGAAGCAGAGCTCAGAAGGAGGCTAGCTATAGAACCGACAGGTAGTGGAGAGAGTGAACAAGAAGAGAGGTCCAACTAGACTTACTTAGTATATTAAGTCTCTGTAATACATACACTGCTCAACTTAAGATTTTATCTGAATATAATAAATCAAGATCAACTCCCTTTATTCATCTTTAACTCCTACTATAAGAATCGAGAGTCACAACTCCACCCTTCATCTTTCCATTCCGTTCCTGCAACGTCCATCTCAGCAGTTGCTTCAACAAACATGGGATGAGGCTATGGCACACCTAATGTCTGACTAGCCTTGTATCTCTGACTGGGGTGAAAATAATCTGGTTGTTTTTAATGCACCATAGACTCAGTTTTCACATCTATCAACCCTACAAAATCTTCCACAGGTATACCCACTAATGTTTAATAATATTCAGCTGAATCCTGCATCATCCTTGAACATGGTTGGGGTTTCATTTACTCGGGACTTATCTTGGAAACATCATATTATATCTCTTGTAAAATCTCCTTCCAAGAGATTAGGTGTGCTAAGCTGACTCCGTTCTTTCTTTACCAGTGCACAATTGTTAACTCTATACAGGGGTTTTATCCACCCCTGTGTGGAGTACAACTCTCATGTGTGTGGAGGCTTTCAACATACAGCTCTTCTCAATAGGGTGGATCAAAGGCTTTTCGTCTCATTAACTTTCCTTCTCTTACTGACTTTTCAACCTCTGTCTCTTCATCACACTGTTGCACCTTTGTCTCTTTTCTATCGCTACTTCAATGGTCACTGCTCCTCTGAACTGTCTGCATGAATTCGTCCACCTCTACGGCGGGCGCATAGCACCCATCTAGCAGTAAACTCTCATCCCTTTTCCGTCTAACTCTCTAAAGCAAGAGTTAACTGTTACTCCCAGTCCTTTATTTATGCAATAGCTCATCTCTGGATCTGTCTCCCTCTGTCTGTGTTTCCTGCTTCTTATGATCTCCATTCTTTCAGACGCAGTGTGTCCAGGCATCTCGAAATGATCGAATCTTGAATTTGGCTCTCTCTTGTGTATTGTTTTTCTCTTGGAAGGAACAATAATTGCGGGCTCGTGGCCTTCGGCTCCTTCTTCCTTGCATAAAACAACAACAACAAACATCAACAACAAACAACAAGCAAAAACAACAAACAACAACAAACTAACAATGACAAACAAACAACAAACTAACAACGAAACAAACAACAAACTAACAACGACAACAAACAACAACAAACAAACAACAACAACAATCAACAACAACAAACTAACAACGACAAACAAACAACAAACTAACAACGACAAACAACAAACAACAAACTAACAACGACAAACAACAAACAACAAACTAACAACGACAAACAACAAACAACAAACTAACAACGACAAACAACAAACAACAAACATCAATAACAAACAACAAACATCAATAACAAACAACAAACATCAATAACAAACAACAAACATCAATAACAAACAACAAACAAGAAAAAACAACAAACAACAACAAACTAAAAACAACAGTAACAACAACAACAAACAACCACAACAACAAACAACAAACAAGAAAAAACAACAAAAAACAACAACCACAACAACAAACAACAACAACAAACAACAAACAATAAAAATATCGGTAATGTCTGCGTGCATGTCAAGAATACATATTTTCGTCCGTTAAGAAACCTCCCTAACACTTTTTCTTAAGCGATTTAATCTGCTCATTACAGCTTGCTGTCCTCTTCCGTGTTATAAAAGTCCTTCCAATATCGCCATATTCTGCATAAATGACCTTCAACAGAATGTTGGCCAGTCACAAAAAATAATAAATCGCTAAGGAAGAGGTGTTAGGGTCCCTCCGCACCCAGTGAGCATGCGGGCCAAGGTCAGACAGGGATACACAGGTGTCCGAACACCGCATTGAAATTCCAGTCATGATCCATGTCACCTCGCAAAGCGCTCCACCAGCCGGAAGAAATACTACCTCGAATTTATGGTCACAATATTGAACACATGTACGTGACCTACATACATACATACACATGCTACAAGGACTTACAAATAAAATCCACTATACACATTCTCTCTCTCTCTCTCTCTCTCTCTCTCTCTCTCTCTCTCTCTCTCTCTCTCTCCATTTAATTTATCTATATAGAGCTAACACCATACTCTAGATATACTCAATTTCTTTTTCACTCTAACTTGGCCCAGATTTTCGTCCTTTTGCAGCTTGCGTCACGTAACTCTGTGGCGGAGACAATAATACCGCTCTACACGCTTTCCACAGCACTTATTCGTGACTAGCATCTTAATCTAGCGTCAGTCTACGAGATGAAGATGAGGAGATGGTAATTTTAAGCCAGGTAAGAGTTTAAAGAGTATTCAAGTCCCGTTCCCTGAGGGCCGCCAGTGACCTTCCTATGATGCAATTCGTCCACAATCCCTCCATCATGTTTTTGTTTTTCTATAGGATCAATATGCCCTTGAAGAAGCCAGCTCTCACACCCTGCAGTGACGCCATCCTTCCTGTACTTATCTGACGGTCAGAATCGCTAATTTTTATTCTAGTTAAATTACTAGAAGTGAAGGAGCGTTGTGGTGTGGATGTGATGTGACAGAAAGCGTTAGCAGAATACAATGAGGTGGTTTGGCCATGTGGGGAGGATGGAGAGCGAGAGACTGACGAGGAGTGCGTATGTGAGTGAGGTGGAGGGGGTAAGGGAAAGGGAGACCGATGATGAGGTGGAGTGGGGAAGAGGGAGGGGAGATCGAGGATGAGATACAGGAATGGAATAAGAAGCTCTATGAGATGGTGGATGAGTTAGTACAAAGGAGTACAAAGGAAAGCAAACAGCAACAGACCTTATGGTACTTTCGAGGCTACTTGTTACAGAGTAGACTATAACTGCGAGATCTAATTCTACATGCTGAAGGATAAGGACGGTAAAGCAAAAAGGCTCCCCCTGCCTCCAAACCTTCCTGTTAAAACTGGCAGGAAAAAGTGAGGAAAAACCGGAAAAACTGACAGAGAAATTTCATAGGAAAGACTGAAAGGAAAGGTTACATTCTATAGTACTTAATCTTAAAGCTACCACTTTGAATAACCTGAAAGTGAAAGCAGTAAAGTAAAATGAATAATCAAATAATGAATAACTGAGGCAAGACATGTATGGGTACGTTCAGTTAACGGAGTGTCTGTAGCCAAGTCATGGAAATTGCACAGTGCACAGTTCAGTGGTGGTGTGGCAGCCTTGCCTGGTGCATTTAAGGTAGGCAGCAGTCAATCAGGCCACAGCTCCGTTTACTCCACTGAGACATGGAACTTTTCCATGTGAGAGAAGTAAACAAGTTTTCTCTTGACCCCTGGTACATAAAAAAAAAAAATCAAAATAGTGGTCACGTCTTTTTTTTCTTTTTCTTTATGTGTCCGACTCTGGGCAAGGGCTTTCAGGTCCTATATCCCGGGGGCACTAGCTTATCCCAAGGCCCGGTAGTCCTCCTACACCTCCACATATCACCACTTTGGCGTTAACACCCACCGTCCATATTGAATACAGGCTAGGGCTGTCTCATACAGAACTGGTGTATTGGTATTAGCGGGGGTATTTTTACGACATGTTGGCGAGTCATCTAGTATGTCAGGAAAGTCTGTTTTTTTTTTATGAAATTCAAATCCTTAAACTGTTCCCTGCCCCAGCCCGGATTCCAACCTGGGTCCATCAGGACTCCAGGCCGCCTCTCCACCGATTCAGCCACCGCCTCCCCCACTTCACTAACAGGGACCCTCAGTGATCCACAGCCCATCACAGGTCGAAAGGAAGAGTAGTGACCGTCAACTCAGGGCTATCTGTGCATATCCAAGTCTGTGCTTATACTATATTTGCATTTAATAAATTGATCTGGGCACTGAGAGGAAAAATAAAAAAAAAGCTCATACGAGTATATACACAAGTCGTTTATTCTGGGGCAAACATATTAAACTGGATGTTAGACGACAGACACTGATCCATGCGACCTTTAAAGGTTAGTACTGTGTTATGGCTTACTACATTGGAGGGCAATTTGTTCCATATATTTACAACTCTTTTAAAGAAGAAATGCTTGGCTTCATGCGACTGGAATCGTTTGCCAATTATTTTGTGCCCATTGCCTCTAGTATAAATCGAATGATCAGCTGTGAAGTATTTATCAACAGTCATGTTATCGTGCCCTTTGAATATTTTAAATACTTGAATTAAATCTCCTCGTAATCTGCGCTAGTTAGGGTGAAGAGATTCAGGGTTTCTAAACGCTCCTAGTATGGTTCGTTTCTCAAGCTAGGTATCATTTTGGTTCAGGGTTGGTGTTTTTCCTTATTTTTTGAATAAAAATAAAAAATAAAACATCAATGATTTTTATTCATTCAATTTATTTGATTTTTTTATTTATTTGATTTCTCTGCTAATTATACAGCTAATATTTTAAAAGCAGTATACTGAATACTGTTAACTTCATGTCCTGTCTATCTACTGATGGTTGAGGCTGAAAGCTACAGCCCAGAATCCAGATACATCATTGGGTATGTAGCTGCCTTGTGTAAATTACCTGATAGGGACCCTTAAGATCGCCAAGACGATCGCGTACACCCCACGCATGTGCTTACTAGACTTAATGAACGAGGTAGAGATGCAGTGCAGTAAAGCAGGGATGATCGACACACCCGCACATTCTAGTAGAATGAGAGTACCTGAGACAGTATCAGCTGTGAAAACATCTACACCGACATCAAACAGAGAACAAAATCGATCGCGACCCGAAAGCAGGCAAACAACTAAACGTGTCGAGGGTTCGATCATAAACACCAGGCTACACGCAGTTTCATAAGTTTTCGTGCAGCCCGAGCAGATCTCGCGCCACAAACAACACTACATATGGGAAGTCACCTCGTAGGTCACAGTCAAGAGATAGGTCCATTCTATGTCATTATTGTGCAAAACCACGACACACAAGGAATGAATACTTTATAAAAACAAAAGAGGATAGACAAAAGACACAAGGATTTGGTCCTTACTGTAGGCATCATAGATGCCAAGGGCACTGGACCAGTAACTGCAAAACAGTAGAAAAAATTGTGTCTATGTTCAAATTGGGGGAAGACCAAGTCATGACAAAAAACGAACAAACGTAAAGAAAAGCAAGTCTAAAATTCACATAGGAGGCATGTTGGGAAATGAGTGTATCTTGATACCAGCTGTATGTGAGGATCAAAACGTTTCCTTATTTTTAGACACAGGCTCTCGAGTGAACTTAATAAAACAAGAAGAAATAAATAGAATTTTTAAAAATAAGAAGAAAGTAACTTTTCTGGAAGAAGCTGATTTAGGTTTATATACGGTAGATGGAAAAAAAATTACAGTAAAAGGTATGATAAGGTTAAATATCAGTTTCACAGAGACTACACGACCATTCTCTGCATTTTTCTATATCGTTGAAAACTTAGCAATTAAAGCTCATATGTTACTGAGCTTAAGATGCATGAGAGCAGAGAACATAACTTTACTCCCACAAATGAATGGAATAGACTTTGACAATGAATTCATAGAGGAAATACCATCAGAACCCTCACCGATTTGTACAAGAGAACCAAAAAGAATTGGTAATATTAAAAGCTAAAAAAAACATACACAAACAGATGAGTGTATAGATCCACTCACACCACCAGCCCCCGCCTCCAGAATTAGACACCCAGGTAACAGTGCTGATTCATCAGTTTTTCCCGCCCATCTGACCAATGATTTAGTTATACCACCTAATTCCTATATGAAAGTTACCATTAAGAGGAAATTACGGAATAGTACTGTTCTTGTCTTAGAAGAATTATGTAAAGTAAAGGGATTGTCAGTAGAAAACACATTATGTCAGATGAACGACGAAGGGCAAACTCAGATATTCATAATTAATCACATGAATGGGGAAGTTCAGTTGAAAAAGGGGACTTGCATAGTTAATATTGAAAAATGTTTCGCCCCTGTGAAGGAAATAGTTATAGCTGGAGTGACAGGTGAGATAAAATCTACGGATAGAGAAAGCATAAAAGAGAATTTAATTCACTCAGGTGAATTTGATGAAGAAAATGATTTGTTAACCCTGCTGCAAACACACAGGGACACTGTAGCATTACCCGGGGAACAATTAGGGTGTACTAACCTGATTAATCACAAGATTAATGTGCACCCAGAAGTGCATTTATTCAAATATGTATACAACTTGTTTAAAATGTAATATTACTAGATCATTGCAATTTACTATGAATATTATATGTATACAATATTATAATCAATATTATGTACTAATAGATTAGCATATGTCAATGATAATTACTGTCGGAGGACCTCCAGCGCGTGACCGAGCAATGTTAGGACTCCATATTATAAATACAATTAATTATGGAAAACATGATAGATAGATAGATAGACAGAGCACCAGGCAAGCCTGGGAATGGGAAATGAGCTTGCAAGTGTAAGTGAGGAAATGTTGACAATACACTGGAAGCAGCAAGTCAGGGGATGATATAGGTAGTGTGTCAGCGAGATAAGCATACGAACAATGCCTAGTGACCATACACACACATACACACATACACACAGGTTTCCAGAACATTCCAACAACAGTGTAACACACGTGACACGACCCCTGCTACACCAGAATTTAGGAAGCAGAGCTCAGAAGGAGGCTAGCTATAGAACCGACAGGTAGTGGAGAGAGTGAACAAGAAGAGAGGTCCAACTAGACTTACTTAGTATATTAAGTCTCTGTAATACATACACTGCTCAACTTAAGATTTTATCTGAATATAATAAATCAAGATCAACTCCCTTTATTCATCTTTAACTCCTACTATAAGAATCGAGAGTCACAACTCCACCCTTCATCTTTCCATTCCGTTCCTGCAACGTCCATCTCAGCAGTTGCTTCAACAAACATGGGATGAGGCTATGGCACACCTAATGTCTGACTAGCCTTGTATCTCTGACTGGGGTGAAAATAATCTGGTTGTTTTTAATGCACCATAGACTCAGTTTTCACATCTATCAACCCTACAAAATCTTCCACAGGTATACCCACTAATGTTTAATAATATTCAGCTGAATCCTGCATCATCCTTGAACATGGTTGGGGTTTCATTTACTCGGGACTTATCTTGGAAACATCATATTATATCTCTTGTAAAATCTCCTTCCAAGAGATTAGGTGTGCTAAGCTGACTCCGTTCTTTCTTTACCAGTGCACAATTGTTAACTCTATACAGGGGTTTTATCCACCCCTGTGTGGAGTACAACTCTCATGTGTGTGGAGGCTTTCAACATACAGCTCTTCTCAATAGGGTGGATCAAAGGCTTTTCGTCTCATTAACTTTCCTTCTCTTACTGACTTTTCAACCTCTGTATCTTCATCACACTGTTGCACCTTTGTCTCTTTTCTATCGCTACTTCAATGGTCACTGCTCCTCTGAACTGTCTGCATGAATTCGTCCACCTCTACGGCGGGCGCATAGCACCCATCTAGCAGTAAACTCTCATCCCTTTTCCGTCTAACTCTCTAAAGCAAGAGTTAACTGTTACTCCCAGTCCTTCATTTATGCAATAGCTCATCTCTGGATCTGTCTCCCTCTGTCTGTGTTTCCTGCTTCTTATGATCTCCATTCTTTCAGACGCAGTGTGTCCAGGCATCTCGAAATGATCGAATCTTGAATTTGGCTCTCTCTTGTGTATTGTTTTTCTCTTGGAAGGAACAATAATTGCGGGCTCGTGGCCTTCGGCTCCTTCTTCCTTGCATAAAACAACAACAACAAACATCAACAACAAACAACAAGCAAAAACAACAAACAACAAGCAAAAACAACAAACAACAACAAACTAACAATGACAAACAAACAACAAACTAACAACGAAACAAACAACAAACTAACAATGGCAACAAACAACAACAAACAAACAACAACAACAATCAACAACAACAAACTAACAACGACAAACAAACAACAAACTAACAACGACAAACAACAAACAACAAACATCAATAACAAACAACAAACATCATTAACAAACAACAAACATCAATAACAAACAACAAACGAGAAAAAACAACAAACAACAACAAACTAAAAACAACAGTAACAACAACAACAAACAACCACAACAACAAACAACAAACAAGAAAAAACAACAAAAAACAACAACAACCACAACAACAAAAAACAACAACAAACAACAAACAATAAAAATATCGGTAATGTCTGCGTGCATGTCAAGAATACATATTTTCGTCCGTTAAGAAACCTCCCTAACACTTTTTCTTAAGCGATTTAATCTGCTCATTACAGCTTGCTGTCCTCTTCCGTGTTATAAAAGTCCTTCCAATATCGCCATATTCTGCATAAATGACCTTCAACAGAATGTTGGCCAGTCACAAAAAATAATAAATCGCTAAGGAAGAGGTGTTAGGGTCCCTCCGCACCCAGTGAGCATGCGGGCCAAGGTCAGACAGGGATACACAGGTGTCCGAACACCGCATTGAAATTCCAGTCATGATCCATGTCACCTCGCAAAGCGCTCCACCAGCCGGAAGAAATACTACCTCGAATTTATGGTCACAATATTGAACACATGTACGTGACCTACATACATACATACACATGCTACAAGGACTTACAAATAAAATCCACTATACACATTCTCTCTCTCTCTCTCTCTCTCTCTCTCTCTCTCTCTCTCTCTCTCTCTCTCCATTTAATTTATCTATATAGAGCTAACACCATACTCTAGATATACTCAATTTCTTTTTCACTCTAACTTGGCCCAGATTTTCGTCCTTTTGCAGCTTGCGTCACGTAACTCTGTGGCGGAGACAATAATACCGCTCTACACGCTTTCCACAGCACTTCTTCGTGACTAGCATCTTAATCTAGCGTCAGTCTACGAGATGAAGATGAGGAGATGGTAATTTTAAGCCAGGTAAGAGTTTAAAGAGTATTCAAGTCCCGTTCCCTGAGGGCCGCCAGTGACCTTCCTATGATGCAATTCGTCCACAATCCCTCCATCATGTTTTTGTTTTTCTATAGGATCAATATGCCCTTGAAGAAGCCAGCTCTCACACCCTGCAGTGACGCCATCCTTCCTGTACTTATCTGACGGTCAGAATCGCTAATTTTTATTCTAGTTAAATTACTAGAAGTGAAGGAGCGTTGTGGTGTGGATGTGATGTGACAGAAAGCGTTAGCAGAATACAATGAGGTGGTTTGGCCATGTGGGGAGGATGGAGAGCGAGAGACTGACGAGGAGTGCGTATGTGAGTGAGGTGGAGGGGGGGTAAGGGAAAGGGAGACCGATGATGAGGTTGAGTGGGGAAGAGGGAGGAGGAGATCGAGGATGAGATACAGGAATGGAATAAGAAGCTCTATGAGATGGTGGATGAGTTAGTACAAAGGAGTACAAAGGAAAGCAAACAGCAACAGACCTTATGGTACTTTCGAGGCTACTTGTTACAGAGTAGACTATAACTGCGAGATCTAATTCTACATGCTGAAGGATAAGGACGGTAAAGCAAAAAGGCTCCCCCTGCCTCCAAACCTTCCTGTTAAAACTGGCAGGAAAAAGTGAGGAAAAACCGGAAAAACTGACAGAGAAATTTCATAGGAAAGACTGAAAGGAAAGGTTACATTCTATAGTACTTAATCTTAAAGCTACCACTTTGAATAACCTGAAAGTGAAAGCAGTAAAGTAAAATGAATAATCAAATAATGAATAACTGAGGCAAGACATGTATGGGTACGTTCAGTTAACGGAGTGTCTGTAGCCAAGTCATGGAAATTGCACAGTGCACAGTTCAGTGGTGGTGTGGCAGCCTTGCCTGGTGCATTTAAGGTAGGCAGCAGTCAATCAGGCCACAGCTCCGTTTACTCCACTGAGACATGGAACTTTTCCATGTGAGAGAAGTAAACAAGTTTTCTCTTGACCCCTGGTACATAAAAAAAATCCCAATAGTGGTCACGTCTTTTTTTTCTTTTTCTTTATGTTTCCGACTCTGGGCAAGGGCTTTCAGGTCCTATATCCCGGGGGCACTAGCTTATCCCAAGGCCCGGTAGTCCTCCTACACCTCCACATATCACCACTTTGGCGTTAACACCCACCGTCCATATTGAATACAGGCTAGGGCTGTCTCATACAGGACTGGTGTATTGGTATTAGCGGGGGTATTTTTACGACATGTTGGCGAGTCATCTAGTATGTCAGGAAAGTCTGTTTTTTTTTTATGAAATTCAAATCCTTAAACTGTTCCCTGCCCCAGCCCGGATTCCAACCTGGGTCCATCAGGACTCCAGGCCGCCTCTCCACCGATTCAGCCACCGCCTCCCCCACTTCACTAACAGGGACCCTCAGTGATCCACAGCCCATCACAGGTCGAAAGGAAGAGTAGTGACCGTCAACTCAGGGCTATCTGTGCATATCCAAGTCTGTGCTTATACTATATTTGCATTTAATAAATTGATCTGGGCACTGAGAGGAAAAATTAAAAAAAAGCTCATACGAGTATATACACAAGTCGTTTATTCTGCGGAAAACATATTAAACTGGATGTTAGACGACAGACACTGATCCATGCGACCTTTAAAGGTTAGTACTGTGTTATGGCTTACTACATTGGAGGGCAATTTGTTCCATATATTTACAACTCTTTTAAAGAAGAAATGCTTGGCTTCATGCGACTGGAATCGTTTCCCAATTATTTTGTGCCCATTGCCTCTAGTATAAATCGAATGATCAGCTGTGAAGTATTTATCAACAGTCATGTTATCGTGCCCTTTGAATATTTTAAATACTTGAATTAAATCTCCTCTTAATCTGCGCTAGTTAGGGTGAAGAGATTCAGGGTTTCTAAACGCTCCTAGTATGGTTCGTTTCTCAAGCTAGGTATCATTTTGGTTCAGGGTTGGTGTTTTTCCTTATTTTTTGAATAAAAATAAAAAATAAAACATCAATGATTTTTATTCATTCAATTTATTTGATTTTTTTATTTATTTGATTTCTCTGCTAATTATACAGCTAATATTTTAAAAGCAGTATACTGAATACTGTTAACTTCATGTCCTGTCTATCTACTGATGGTTGAGGCTGAAAGCTACAGCCCAGAATCCAGATACATCATTGGGTATGTAGCTGCCTTGTGTAAATTACCTGATAGGACCCTTAAGATCGCCAAGACGATCGCGTACACCCCACGCATGTGCTTACTAGACTTAATGAACGAGGTAGAGATGCAGTGCAGTAAAGCAGGGATGATCGACACACCCGCACATTCTGGTAGAATGAGAGTACCTGAGACAGTATCAGCTGTGAAAACATCTACACCGACATCAAACAGAGAACAAAATCGATCGCGACCCGAAAGCAGGCAAACAACTAAACGTGTCGAGGGTTCGATCATAAACACCAGGCTACACGCAGTTTCATAAGTTTTCGTGCAGCCCGAGCAGATCTCGCGCCACAAACAACACTACATATGGGAAGTCACCTCGTAGGTCACAGTCAAGAGATAGGTCCATTCTATGTCATTATTGTGCAAAACCACGACACACAAGGAATGAATACTTTATCAAAACAAAAGAGGATAGACAAAAGACACAAGGATTTGGTCCTTACTGTAGGCATCATAGATGCCAAGGGCACTGGACCAGTAACTGCAAAACAGTAGAAAAAATTGTGTCTATGTTCAAATTGGGGGAAGACCAAGTCATGACAAAAAACGAACAAACGTAAAGAAAAGCAAGTCTAAAATTCACATAGGAGGCATGTTGGGAAATGAGTGTATCTTGATACCAGCTGTATGTGAGGATCAAAACATTTCCTTATTTTTAGACACAGGCTCTCGAGTGAACTTAATAAAACAAGAAGAAATAAATAGAATTTTTAAAAATAAGAAGAAAGTAACTTTTCTGGAAGAAGCTGATTTAGGTTTATATACGGTAGATGGAAAAAAAAAAATTACAGTAAAAGGTATGATAAGGTTAAATATCAGTTTCACAGAGACTACACGACCATTCTCTGCATTTTTCTATATCGTTGAAAACTTAGCAATTAAAGCTCATATGTTACTGAGCTTAAGATGCATGAGAGCAGAGAACATAACTTTACTCCCACAAATGAATGGAATAGACTTTGACAATGAATTCATAGAGGAAATACCATCAGAACCCTCACCGATTTGTACAAGAGAACCAAAAAGAATTGGTAATATTAAAAGCTAAAAAAAACATACACAAACAGATGAGTGTATAGATCCACTCACACCACCAGCCCCCGCCTCCAGAATTAGACACCCAGGTAACAGTGCTGATTCATCAGTTTTTCCCGCCCATCTGACCAATGATAGTTATACCACCTAATTCCTATATGAAAGTTACCATTAAGAGGAAATTACGGAATAGTACTGTTCTTGTCTTAGAAGAATTATGTAAAGTAAAGGGATTGTCAGTAGAAAACACATTATGTCAGATGAACGACGAAGGGCAAACTCAGATATTCATAATTAATCACATGAATGGGGAAGTTCAGTTGAAAAAGGGGACTTGCATAGTTAATATTGAAAAATGTTTCGCCCCTGTGAAGGAAATAGTTATAGCTGGAGTGACAGGTGAGATAAAATCTACGGATAGAGAAAGCATAAAAGAGAATTTAATTCACTCAGGTGAATTTGATGAAGAAAATGATTTGTTAACCCTGCTGCAAACACACAGGGACACTGTAGCATTACCCGGGGAACAATTAGGGTGTACTAACCTGATTAATCACAAGATTAATGTGCACCCAGAAGTGCATTTATTCAAATATGTATACAACTTGTTTAAAATGTAATATTACTAGATCATTGCAATTTACTATGAATATTATATGTATACAATATTATAATCAATATTATGTACTAATAGATTAGCATATGTCAATGATAATTACTGTCGGAGGACCTCCAGCGCGTGACCGAGCAATGTTAGGACTCCATATTATAAATACAATTAATTATGGAAAACATGATAGATAGATAGATAGACAGAGCACCAGGCAAGCCTGGGAATGGGAAATGAGCTTGCAAGTGTAAGTGAGGAAATGTTGACAATACACTGGAAGCAGCAAGTCAGGGGATGATATAGGTAGTGTGTCAGCGAGATAAGCATACGAACAATGCCTAGTGACCATACACACACATACACACATACACACAGGTTTCCAGAACATTCCAACAACAGTGTAACACACGTGGCACGACCCCTGCTACACCAGAATTTAGGAAGCAGAGCTCAGAAGGAGGCTAGCTATAGAACCGACAGGTAGTGGAGAGAGTGAACAAGAAGAGAGGTCCAACTAGACTTACTTAGTATATTAAGTCTCTGTAATACATACACTGCTCAACTTAAGATTTTATCTGAATATAATAAATCAAGATCAACTCCCTTTATTCATCTTTAACTCCTACTATAAGAATCGAGAGTCACAACTCCACCCTTCATCTTTCCATTCCGTTCCTGCAACGTCCATCTCAGCAGTTGCTTCAACAAACATGGGATGAGGCTATGGCACACCTAATGTCTGACTAGCCTTGTATCTCTGACTGGGGTGAAAATAATCTGGTTGTTTTTAATGCACCATAGACTCAGTTTTCACATCTATCAACCCTACAAAATCTTCCACAGGTATACCCACTAATGTTTAATAATATTCAGCTGAATCCTGCATCATCCTTGAACATGGTTGGGGTTTCATTTACTCGGGACTTATCTTGGAAACATCATATTATATCTCTTGTAAAATCTCCTTCCAAGAGATTAGGTGTGCTAAGCTGACTCCGTTCTTTCTTTACCAGTGCACAATTGTTAACTCTATACAGGGGTTTTATCCACCCCTGTGTGGAGTACAACTCTCATGTGTGTGGAGGCTTTCAACATACAGCTCTTCTCAATAGGGTGGATCAAAGGCTTTTCGTCTCATTAACTTTCCTTCTCTTACTGACTTTTCAACCTCTGTCTCTTCATCACACTGTTGCACCTTTGTCTCTTTTCTATCGCTACTTCAATGGTCACTGCTCCTCTGAACTGTCTGCATGAATTCGTCCACCTCTACGGCGGGCGCATAGCACCCATCTAGCAGTAAACTCTCATCCCTTTTCCGTCTAACTCTCTAAAGCAAGAGTTAACTGTTACTCCCAGTCCTTTATTTATGCAATAGCTCATCTCTGGATCTGTCTCCCTCTGTCTGTGTTTCCTGCTTCTTATGATCTCCATTCTTTCAGACGCAGTGTGTCCAGGCATCTCGAAATGATCGAATCTTGAATTTGGCTCTCTCTTGTGTATTGTTTTTCTCTTGGAAGGAACAATAATTGCGGGCTCGTGGCCTTCGGCTCCTTCTTCCTTGCATAAAACAACAACAACAAACATCAACAACAAACAACAAGCAAAAACAACAAACAACAACAAACTAACAATGACAAACAAACAACAAATTAACAACGAAACAAACAACAAACTAACAACGACAACAAACAACAACAAACAAACAACAACAACAATCAACAACAAACTAACAACGACAAACAAACAACAAACTAACAACGACAAACAACAAACAACAAACATCAATAACAAACAACAAACATCAATAACAAACAACAAACATCAATAACAAACAACAAACATCAATAACAAACAACAAACAAGAAAAAACAACAAACAACAACAAACTAAAAACAACAGTAACAACAACAACAAACAACCACAACAACAAACAACAAACAAGAAAAAACAACAAAAAACAACAACAACCACAACAACAAAAAACAACAACAAACAACAAACAATAAAAATATCGGTAATGTCTGCGTGCATGTCAAGAATACATATTTTCGTCCGTTAAGAAACCTCCCTAACACTTTTTCTTAAGCGATTTAATCTGCTCATTACAGCTTGCTGTCCTCTTCCGTGTTATAAAAGTCCTTCCAATATCGCCATATTCTGCATAAATGACCTTCAACAGAATGTTGGCCAGTCACAAAAAATAATAAATCGCTAAGGAAGAGGTGTTAGGGTCCCTCCGCACCCAGTGAGCATGCGGGCCAAGGTCAGACAGGGATACACAGGTGTCCGAAAACCGCATTGAAATTCCAGTCATGATCCATGTCACCTCGCAAAGCGCTCCACCAGCCGGAAGAAATACTACCTCGAATTTATGGTCACAATATTGAACACATGTACGTGACCTACATACATACATACACATGCTACAAGGACTTACAAATAAAATCCATTAAACACATTCTCTCTCTCTCTCTCTCTCTCTCTCTCTCTCTCTCTCTCTCTCCATTTAATTTATCTATATAGAGCTAACACCATACTCTAGATATACTCAATTTCTTTTTCACTCTAACTTGGCCCAGATTTTCGTCCTTTTGCAGCTTGCGTCACGTAACTCTGTGGCGGAGACAATAATACCGCTCTACACGCTTTCCACAGCACTTCTTCGTGACTAGCATCTTAATCTAGCGTCAGTCTACGAGATGAAAATGAAGAGATGGTAATTTTAAGCCAGGTAAGAGTTTAAAGAGTATTCAAGTCCCGTTCCCTGAGGGCCGCCAGTGACCTTCCTATGATGCAATTCGTCCACAATCCCTCCATCATGTTTTTGTTTTTCTATAGGATCAATATGCCCTTGAAGAAGCCAGCTCTCACACCCTGCAGTGACGCCATCCTTCCTGTACTTATCTGACGGTCAGAATCGCTAATTTTTATTCTAGTTAAATTACTAGAAGTGAAGGAGCGTTGTGGTGTGGATGTGATGTGACAGAAAGCGTTAGCAGAATACAATGAGGTGGTTTGGCCATGTGGGGAGGATGGAGAGCGAGAGACTGACGAGGAGTGCGTATGTGAGTGAGGTGGAGGGGGGGTAAAGGAAAGGGAGACCGATGTTGAGGTAGAGGGAGGGGGAGATCGAGGATGAGATACAGGAATGGAATAAGAAGCTCTATGAGATGGTGGATGAGTTAGTACAAAGGAGTACAAAGGAAAGCAAACAGCAACAGACCTTATGGTACTTTCGAGGCTACTTGTTACAGAGTAGACTATAACTGCGAGATCTAATTCTACATGCTGAAGGATAAGGACGGTAAAGCAAAAAGGCTCCCCGTGCCTCCAAACCTTCCTGTTAAAACTGGCAGGAAAAAGTGAGGAAAAACCGGAAAAACTGACAGAGAAATTTCATAGGAAAGACTGAAAGGAAAGGTTACATTCTATAGTACTTAATCTTAAAGCTACCACTTTGAATAACCTGAAAGTGAAAGCAGTAAAGTGAAATGAATAATCAAATAATGAATAACTGAGGCAAGACATGTATGGGTACGTTCAGTTAACGGAGTGTCTGTAGCCAAGACATGGAAATTGCACAGTGCACAGTTCAGTGGTGGTGTGGCAGCCTTGCCTGGTGCATTTAAGGTAGGCAGCAGTCAATCAGGCCACAGCTCCGTTTACTCCACTGAGACATGGAACTTTTCCATGTGAGAGAAGTAAACAAGTTTTCTCTTGACCCCTGGTACATAAAAAAAAATCCCAATAGTGGTCACGTCCTTTTTTTCTTTTTCTTTATGCGTCCGACTCTGGGCAAGGGCTTTCAGGTCCTATATCCCGGGGACACTTGCTTATCCCAAGGCCCAGTAGTCCTCCTACACCTCCACATATCACCAATTTGGCGCTAACACCCACCGTCCATATTGAATACAGGCTAGGGCTGTCTCATACAGGACTGGTGTATTGGTATTAGCGGGGGTATTTTTACGACATGTTGGCGAGTCATCTAGTATGTCAGGAAAGTCTGTTTTTTTTTTTAATGAAATTCAAATCCTTAAACTGTTCCCTGCCCCAGCCCGGATTCCAACCTGGGTCCATCAGAACTCCAGGCCGCCTCTCCACCGATTCAGCCACCGCCTCCCCCACTTCACTAACAGGGACCCTCAGTGATCCACAGCCCATCACAGGTCGAAAGGAAGAGTAGTGACCGTCAACTCAGGGCTATCTGTGCATATCCAAGTCTGTTCTTATACTATATTTGCATTTAATAAATTGATCTGGGCACTGAGAGGAAAAAAAAAAAAAAAGCTCATACGAGTATATACACAAGTCGTTTATTCTGCGGCAAACATATTAAACTGGATGTTAGACGACAGACACTGATCCATGCGACCTTTAAAGGTTAGTACTGTGTTATGGCTTACTACATTGGAGGGCAATTTGTTCCATATATTTACAACTCTTTTAAAGAAGAAATGCTTGGCTTCATGCGACTGGAATCGTTTGCCAATTATTTTGTGCTCATTGCCTCTAGTATAAATCGAATGATCAGCTGTGAAGTATTTATTAACAGTCATGTTATCGTGCCCTTTGAATATTTTAAATACTTGAATTAAATCTCCTCGTAATCTGCGCTAGTTAGGGTGAAGAGATTCAGGGTTTCTAAACGCTCCTAGTATGGTTCGTTTCTCAAGCTAGGTATCATTTTGGTTCAGGGTTGGTGTTTTTCCTTATTTTTTGAATAAAAATAAAAAATAAAACATCAATGATTTTTATTCATTCAATTTATTTGATTTTTTTATTTATTTGATTTCTCTGCTAATTATACAGCTAATATTTTAAAAGCAGTACACTGAATACTGTTAACTTCATGTCCTGTCTATCTACTGATGGTTGAGGCTGAAAGCTACAGCCCAGAATCCAGATACATCATTGGGTATGTAGCTGCCTTGTGTAAATTACCTGATAGGACCCTTAAGATCGCCAAGACGATCGCGTACACCCCACGCATGTGCTTACTAGACTTAATGAACGAGGTAGAGATGCAGTGCAGTAAAGCAGGGATGATCGACACACCCGCACATTCTAGTAGAATGAGAGTACCTGACACAGTATCAGCTGTGAAAACATCTACACCGACATCAAACAGAGAACAAAATTGATCGCGACCCGAAAGCAGGCAAACAACTAAATGTGTCGAGGGTTCGATCATAAACACCAGGCTACACGCAGTTTCATAAGTTTTCGTGCAGCCCGAGCAGATCTCGCGCCACAAACATCACTACATATGGGAAGTCACCTCGTAGGTCACAGTCAAGAGATAGGTCCATTCTATGTCATTATTGTGCAAAACCACGACACACAAGGAATGAATACTTTATCAAAACAAAAGAGGATAGACAAAAGACACAAGGATTTGGTCCTTACTGTAGGCATCATAGATGCCAAGGGCACTGGACCAGTAACTGCAAAACAGTAAAAAAAAATTGTGTCTATGTTCAAACTGGGGGAAGACCAAGTCATGACAAAAAACGAACAAACGTAAAGAGAAGCAAGACTAAAATTCACATGGGAGGCATGTTGGGAAATGATTATATCTTGATACCAGCTGCATGTGAGGATCAAAACGTTTCCTTATTTTTAGACACAGGCTCTCGAGTGAACTTAATAAAACAAGAAGAAATAAATAGAATTTTTAAAAATAAGAAGAAAGTAACTTTTCTGGAAGAAGCTGATTTAGATTTATATACGGTAGATGGAAAAAAATTACAGTAAAAGGTATGATAAGGTTAAATATCAGTTTCACAGAGACTACACGACCATTCTCTGCATTTTTCTATATCGTTGAAAACTTAGCAATTAAAGCTCATATGTTACTGGGCTTAAGATGCATGAGAGCAGAGAACATAACTTTACTCCCACAAATGAATGGAATAGACTTTGACAATGAATTCATAGAGGAAATACCATCAGAACCCTCACCGATTTGTACAAGAGAACCAAAAAGAATTGGTAATATTAAAAGCTTAAGCAAACATACACAAACAGATGAGTGTATAGATCCACTCACACCACCAGCCCCAGCCTCCAGAATTAGACACCCAGGTAACAGTGCTGATTCATCAGTTTTTCCCGCCCATCTGACCAATGATTTAGTTATACCACCTAATCCCTATATGAAAGTTACCATTAAGAGCAAATTACGGAATAGTACTGTTTTTGTCTTAGAAGAAATATGTAAAGTAAAGGGATTGTCAGTAGAAAACACATTATGTCAGATGAACGACGAAGGGCAAACTCAGATATTCATAATTAATCACATGAATGGGGAAGTTCAGTTGAAAAAGGGGACTTGCATAGTTAATATTGAAAAATGTTTCGCCCCTGTGAAGGAAATAGTTATAGCTGGAGTGACAGGTGAGATAAAATCTACGGATAGAGAAAGCATAAAAGAGAATTTAATTCACTCAGGTGAATTTGATGAAGAAAATGATTTGTTAACCCTGCTGGAAACACACAGGGACACTGTAGCATTACCCGGGGAACAATTTGGGTGTACTAACCTGATTAATCACAAGATTAATGTGCACCCAGAAATGCATTTATTCAAATATGTATACAACTTGTTTAAAATGTAATATTACTAGATCATTGTAATTTACTATGAATATTATATGTATACAATATTATAATCAATATTATGTACTAATAGATTAGCATATGTCAATGATAATTACTGTCGGAGGACCTCCAGCGCGTGACCGGGCAATGTTAGGACTCCATATTATAAATACAATTAATTATGGAAAACATGATAGATAGATAGATAGACAGAGCACCAGGCAAGCCTGGGAATGGGAAATGAGCTTGCAAGTGTAAGTGAGGAAATGTTGACAATACACTGGAAGCAGCAAGTCAGGGGATGATATAGGTAGTGTGTCAGCGAGATAAGCATACGAACAATGCCTAGTGACCATACACACACATACACACATACACACAGGTTTCTAGAACATTCCAACAACAGTGTAACACACGTGACACGACCCCTGCTACACCAGAATTTAGGAAGCAGAGCTCAGAAGGAGGCTAGCTATAGAACCGACAGGTAGTGGAGAGAGTGAACAAGAGGAGGGGTCCAACTAGACTTACTTAGTATATTAAGTCTCTGTAATACATACACTGCTCAACTTAAGATTTTCTCTGAATATAATAAATCAAGATCAACT
The DNA here is from genome assembly GCF_032717465.1 of Coenobita brevimanus. Taxonomy (NCBI): domain Eukaryota; kingdom Metazoa; phylum Arthropoda; class Malacostraca; order Decapoda; family Coenobitidae; genus Coenobita; species Coenobita brevimanus. Next base: position 20,262,321 of record NC_136988.1, read on the forward strand.
CCCTGTATTCATCTTTAACACCTACTATAAGAATCGAGAGTCACAACTCCACCCTTCATCTTTCCATTCGGTTCTTGCAACGTCCATCTCAGCAGTTGCTTCATCAAACATGGGATGAGGCCATGGCACACCTAATGTCTGACTAGCCTTGTATCTCTGACTGGGGTGAAAATAATCTGGTTGTTTTTAATGCACCATAGACTCAGTTTTCACATCTATCAACCCTACAAAATCTTCCACAGGTATACCCACTAATGTTTAATAATATTCAGCTGAATCCTGCATCATCCTTGAACATGGTTGGGGTTTCATTTACTCGGGACTTATCTTGGAAACATCATATTATATCTCTTGTAAAATCTCCTTCCAAGAGATTAGGTGTGCTAAGCTGACTCCGTTCTTTCTTTACCAGTGCACAATTGTTGACTCTATACAGGGGTTTTATCCACCCCTGTATGGAGTACAACTCTCATGTGTGTGGAGGCTTTCCACATACAGCTCTTCTCAATAGGGTGGATCAAAGGCTTTTCGTCTCATTAACTTTCCTTCTCTTACTGACTTTTCCACCTCTGTCTCTTCATCACACTGTTGCACCTTTGTCTCTTTTCTATCCCTACTTCAATGGTCACTGCTCCTCTGAACTGTCTGCATGAATTCGTCCACCTCTACGGCGGGCGCGTAGCACCCATCTAGCAGTAAACTCTCATCCCTTTTCCGTCTAACTCTCTAAAGCAAGAGTTAACTGTTACTCCCAGTCCTTCATTTATGCAACAGCTCATCTCTGGATCTGTCTCCCTCTGTCTGTGTTTCCTGCTTCTTATGATCTCCATTCTTTCAGACGCAGTGTGTCCAGGCATCTCGAAATGATCGAATCTTGAATTTGGCTCTCTCTTGTGTATTGTTTTTCTCTTGGAAGGAACAATATTTGCGGGCTCGTGGCCTTCGGCTCCTTCTTCCTTGCATAAAACAACAACAACAATCATCAACAACAAACAACATGCAAAAACAACAAACAGCAAACAAACAACAACAAACTAACAATGACAAACAAACAACAAACTAACAACGAAACAAACAACAAACTAACAGCAACAACAAACAACAACAAACAAACAACAACAATCAACAACAACAAACTAACAATGACAAACAAACAACAAACTAACAACGACAAACAAACAACAAACTAACAACGACAAACAACAAACAACAAACATCAATAACAAACATCAAACAAGAAAAAACAACAAACAACAACAAACTAACAACAACAGTAACAACAACAACAAACAACCACAACAACAAACAACAAACAAGAAAAAACAACAAAAAACAACAACCACAACAACAAACAACTACAACAAACAACAAACAATAAAAATATCAGTAATGTTTGCGTGCATGTCAAGAATACATATTTTCGTCCGTTAAGAAACCTCCCTAACACTTTTTCTTAAGCGATTTAATCTGCTCATTACAGCTTGCTGTCCTCTTCCGTGTTATAAAAGTCCTTTCAATATCGCCATATTCTGCATAAATGACCTTCAACAGAATGTTGGCCAGTCACAAAAAATAATAAATCGCTAAGGAAGAGGTGTTAGGGTCCCTCCGCACCCAGTGAGCATGCGGGCCAAGGTCAGACAGGGATACACAGGTGTCCGAACACCGCATTGAAATTCCAGTCATGATCCATGTCACCTCGCAAAGCGCTCCACCAGCCGGAAGAAATACTACCTCGAATTTATGGTCACAATATTGAACACATGTATGTGACCTACATACATACATATACATGCTACAAGGACATACAAATAAAATCCACTATACACATTCTCTCTCTCTCTCTCTCTCTCTCTCTCTCTCTCTCTCTCTCTCTCCATTTAATTTATCTATATAGAGCTAACACCATACTCTAGATATACTCAATTTCTTTTTCACTCTAACTTGGCCCAGATTTTCGTCCTTTTGCAGCTTGCGTCACGTAACTCTGTGGCGGAGACAATAATACCGCTCTACACGCTTTCCACAGCACTTCTTCGTGACTAGCATCTTAATCTAGCGTCAGTCTACGAGATGAAGATGAGGAGATGGTAATTTTAAGCCAGGTAAGAGTTTAAAGAGTATTCAAGTCCCGTTCTCTGAGGGCCGCCAGTGACCTTCCTATGATGCAATTCGTCCACAATCCCTCCATCATGTTTTTGTTTTTCTATAGGATCAATATGCCCTTGAAGAAGCCAGCTCTCACACCCTGCAGTGACGCCATCCTTCCTGTACTTATCTGATGGTCAGAATCGCTAATTTTTATTCTAGTTAAATTACTAGAAGTGAAGGAGCGTTGTGGTGTGGATGTGATGTGACAGAAAGCGTTAGCAGAATACAATGAGGTGGTTTGGCCATGTGGGGAGGATGGAGAGCGAGAGACTGACGAGGAGTGCGTATGTGAGTGAGGTGGAGGGGGGGTAAGGGAAAGGGAGACCGATGATGAGGTGGAGTGGGGAAGAGGGAGGGGGAGATCGAGGATGAGATGCAGGAATGGAAGAAGAAGCTCTATGAGATGGTGGGTGAGTTAGTACAAAGGAGTACAAAGGAAAGCAAACAGCAACAGACCTTATGGTACTTTCGAGGCTACTTGTTACAGAGTAGACTATAACTGCGAGATCTAATTCTACATGCTGAAGGATAAGGACGGTAAAGTAAAAAGGCTCCCCCTGCCTCCAAACCTTCCTGTTAAAACTGGCAGGAAAAAGTGAGGAAAAACCGGAAAAACTGACAGGGAAATTTCATAGGAAAGACTGAAAGGAAAAGTTACATTCTATAGTACTTAATCTTAAAGCTACCACTTTGAATAACCTGAAAGTGAAAGCAGTAAAGTAAAATGAATAATCAAATAATGAATAACTAACGCAAGACATGTATGGGTACGTTCAGTTAACGGAGTGTCTGTAGCCAAGTCATGGAAATTGCACAGTGCACAGTTCAGTGGTGGTGTGGCAGCCTTGCCTGGTGCATTTAAGGTAGGCAGCAGTCAATCAGGCCACAGCTCCGTTTACTCCACTGAGACATGGAACTTTTCCATGTGAGAGAAGTAAACAAGTTTTCTCTTGACCCCTGGTATGTAAAAAAAAAATCCCAATAGTGGTCACGTTTTTTTTTTCTTTTTCTTTATGTGTCCGACTCTGGGCAAGGGCTTTCAGGTCCTATATCCCGGGGGCACTAGCTTATCCCAAGGCCCGGTAGTCCTCCTACACCTCCACATGTCACCACTTTGGCGCTAACACCCACCGTCCATATTGAATACAGGCTAGGGCTGTCTCATACAGGACTGGTGTATTGGTATTAGTGTCATGTAGTAACAGGAGAGGTAAAGAATAGTATGGGACTATTTTTATTTGTCTTGGAAATATTAACAAGTCTCTCACACGGAACGAGTATAAGTCCCGGGTAGCTACCTCCCTGTCTCGCTATCTGTCTCTCTCTCTCAAATCGCTAAGCCCTTCTCCCGTGACCTGTCTCTAGGATCGCTTGTCCCCTTCTAAACTTTCTTTCCTAAAATCTGGTGTAGCAGGGGTGTGTCACGTGTGTTCCTCGTGGATGGACTAGGTCTTTATTCACGAGAGGACTGCTGACAGCTAACTGCATCATGTCCTTACTGGCCGCTGTCGTCAGCTTCCTCAGTGTTAAGAGTGTGTAAGCATGTTTAGCACTGCTCGATTCTCGCAGACACAACACCTTCTCATCATCTGACTCCCTGCTTCTATCTATCTATTTATCTATCTATCTATATATTATGTAGTCTTTACCACACTGCTCGGTCGCGCAAAAATGACGTACCATCGACAGTTAATAGTTCTAATATATTAATACATACTACATACACATTACAATGAACTTACAAGCTAATTAAGTGAAATACATAATATTGTAAAGTAACATAATTGTATGAATATTGTATACATATATTATTCATAGTAAATAGTGATTATTCAGTAATAATACATTTAAACAAGTTGTATACATATTTGAATAAATGCAATGGTTGTTGTATAACACTTTGTAAGACGTGCATGTACAACAGACGTACGCATATAATTGTGCAATGGTAATACTGCTAGGTTATACATTACATATTTGAGTTATCACTTTAGTAATGTCTAATATTTCACCTAACTTGTATGATGATACTGGTAATACAGAATTGTGCTATAATTGTATGACTTATAATATTGTACTAACATTGTGGTACTACATAATTGTAACATTTTATGAATTGTTACAAAATATTGTGTTAATGCATAATTGTGTTGGCCTTATAATTGTAGTTACATTTGTTAATGCAACTCTTACATAAGTGTCTTGGCCTTATAACTGTAAAGTTACATAAAAGTTACAACTTGTTAATGCAACTGTTTTGTCGTTACATAATTGTTACATATCGTTTGTAGGTACGTAATTGTAGTTAAAGTTACATAAAAGTTACATCTTGTTAATGCAACTGTTACATAATTGGCAAAGTGTAACATAATGCAATCGTTTGTCGTTACATAATTGTTACATATCGTTTGTAGGTACATAATTGTAGTTAGTGTAACATAATGCAATCGTTTGTCGTTACATAATTGTTACATATCGATTGTAGTTACATAATTGTAGTTAAAGTTACATAAAAGTTACATCTTGTTAATGCAACTGTCACATAAATTGGTACATATTGTTTGTCGTTACATAATTGTAATAAGTGTAACATAACTGTAATAATTGCAGTCCTAACATATGCTGCGGTCGATGATAGTGATGATGTGCCATCTCACTTGTTTGTGGAGACACAATTTGCTTTTTTGTTTGTAGTTTATGTGGTATTTTGACATATATAGTAACATTTACACTTATTTTCATTTGTTTGTTATGTGATCTTACTTTATTTCTCTTTTTTCTTTCTTACTTTTTTTTTTTGTACGCTTTTTCCATTTTGTTCATGGTTGCATAATTACTGGTTAATTTCCTTGGGATACTTTTTTAAAGTTTAGTTTATATTGCACAGATACTATAAAATGATATTATATAGTCCCATATTTTGTTATTTTATATAAAAAAATATATACATATATACACTATATACAGTATTTACTATACACACTGACTTGTTGTTCACCTGTACCTATCGTGGGTAATATGTGTGTCAGCACTGTGTGGAAATCATTGTCTTCACGATTGTGTTCACTCTTGCTAACGGCATTTGTGTTGGCCATTTTTTTTTCGTAAGTTAATTTATCTGTTTCCACTAGGTAGCTTTAATTAAGAAATGTTTAATACAGTTCTTTTAATCGCTCACTGAGTAACTGTGATTGGATATTTTCTTTATTACTTTGTAGATGTAATAATGTATAGTTGTATATATGAAACACGTATTTTATGTAGGTATAAATGGTAACATTCTTTGGCAGTAAATAAATGTTATAATAAATGAATGAATATATAGTGTCGAATATTTATCGTAGGTGATTATTTAGTGTTTGAGTTATGCAGATAACTGAAGTAAGTATGTGTATTTAAGCTGTAACTATACAGCACGTTTTATATGTTTGTGCAGAAGCTTATTGTCTATCACTGTGTATTGTATGAATGAAGTAACTATGTAACTCACTAATTTTTACCGTGGTGGGAAATGGTGTGAGTGGTGTTGCACGTGGTGATAGCGTTGTCCTTCGCGGGTTGATTGGCGTGTTGTCGTCTCAGCACATGGTGACGTCGGCTTCCCACACTGGTAGCTGTGGTGAGTGAATGAGTAGCGATGAGTAACTTGAGTGAAGACGGGTGAGTAAGACGAGTTGTGAATATGGACTTGGTGTTTTGCTGCTTGTATTGACCTCTTCACACCTGCGTAAGCGTTGGGGGTTGGGTGGATGTAGCAGAGAGAGGAGGGTGAGGTCTGGTGGTTATGAGTTGTGAGTCGTTTCTCACTCTTCGTTTGTTTGTTTGTTTGTTTGTTTGTTTTCTTTCTTTCTTGATGTATTCTTGGTCCTTTTTTCTTGTGATTTACTCGTTGTAGGATGAAGACTGCCGCTTCTTGTAGATACGTGTAGAAGATAATACAGACGACGTAGAGTTGTTAATTGTAGTTGATTGTAGATGGTTGTAGTTCGCTGATTCGTCGTAGAAACTGCAATATTGTATCAATATTTTATTAAACTACTTGCACGGCGTCGTGTGATCTCTTGACCACTGCATCAGCATGATGATCTGGGAGACGGAGGGGGCTGGGTGGAGAGAAGTGTCAGGAGCTGGTTATGTTGTTGGTTGAGAGAGATATTCTTGTTTTCAATCTTGATATTTTGTAGGAATTTAATGTTGATTCGTAGACGAGGTTCGTATACGTTCGCTACTACCAAATGTCATGTAGTGACATTTGGTGGCAGCGGTGGGTATTTTTACGACATGTTGGCGAGTCATCTACTATGTCAGGAAAGTCTGTTTTTTTTATGAAATTCAAATCCTTAAACTGTTCCCTGCCCCAGCCCGGATTCCAACCTGGGTCCATCAGGACTCCAGGCCGCCTCTCCACCGATTCAGCCACCGCCTCCCCCACTTCACTAACAGGGACCCTCAGTGATCCACAGCCCATCACAGGTCGAAAGGAAGAGTAGTGACCGTCAACTCAGGGCTATCTGTGCATATCCAAGTCTGTTCTTATACTATATTTGCATTTAATAAATTGATCTGGGCACTGAGAGGAAAAAAAAAAAAAAGCTCACACGAGTATATACACAAGTCGTTTATTATGGGGCAAACATATTAAACTGGATGTTAGACGACAGACACTGATCCATGCGACCTTTAAAGGTTAGTACTGTGTTATGGCTTACTACATTGGAGGGCAATTTGTTCCATATATTTACAACTCTTTTAAAGAAGAAATGCTTGGCTTCATGCGACTGGAATCGTTTGCCAATTATTTTGTGCCCATTGCCTCTAGTATAAATCGAATGATCAGCTGTGAAGTATTTATCAACAGTCATGTTATCGTGCCCTTTGAATATTTTAAATACTTGAATTAAATCTCCTCGTAATCTGCGCTAGTTAGGGTGAAGAGATTCAGGGTTTCTAAACGCTCCTAGTATGGTTCGTGTCTCAAGCTAGGTATCATTTTGGTTCAGGGTTGGTGTTTTTCCTTATTTTTTGAATAAAAATAAAAAATAAAACATCAATGATTTTTATTCATTCAATTTATTTGACTTTTTTATTTATTTGATTTCTCTGCTAATTATACAGCTAATATTTTAAAAGCAGTATACTGAATACTGTTAACGTCATGTCCTGTCTATCTACTGATGGTTGAGGCTGAAAGCTACAGCCCAGAATCCAGATACATCATTGGGTATGTAGCTGCCTTGTGTAAATTACCTGATAGGACCCTTAAGATCGCCAAGACGATCGCGTACACCCCACGCATGTGCTTACTAGACTTAATGAACGAGGTAGAGATGCAGTGCAGTAAAGCAGGGATGATCGACACACCCGCACATTCTAGTAGAATGAGAGTACCTGAGACAGTATCAGCTGTGAAAACATCTACACCGACATCAAACAGAGAACAAAATCGATCGCGACCCGAAAGCAGGCAAACAACTAAACGTGTCGAGGGTTCGATCATAAACACCAAGCTACACGCAGTTTCATAAGTTTTCGTGCAGCCCGAGCAGATCTCGCGCCACAAACATCACTACATATGGGAAGTCACCTCGTAGGTCACAGTCAAGAGATAGGTCCATTCTATGTCATTATTGTGCAAAACCACGACACACAAGGAATGAATACTTTATCAAAACAAAAGAGGATAGACAAAAGACACAAGGATTTGGTCCTTACTGTAGGCATCATACATGCCAAGGGCACTGGACCAGTAACTGCAAAACAGTAAAAAAAATTGTGTCTATGTTCAAACTGGGGTAAGACCAAGTCATGACAAAAAACGAACAAACGTAAAGAGAAGCAAGTCTAAAATTCACATGGGAGGCATGTTGGGAAATGAGTGTATCTTGATACCAGCTGCATGTGAGGATCAAAACGTATCCTTATTTTTAGACACAGGCTCTCGAGTGAACTTAATAAAACAAGAAGAAATAAATAGAATTTTTAAAAATAAGAAGAAAGTAACTTTTCTGGAAGAAGCTGATTTAGATTTATATACGGTAGATGAAAACAAAATTACAGTAAAAGGTATGATAAGGTTAAATATCAGTTTCACAGAGACTACACGACCATTCTCTGCATTTTTCTATATCGTTGAAAACTTACCAATTAAAGCTCATATGTTACTGGGCTTAAGATGCATGAGAGCAGAGAACATAACTTTACTCCCACAAATGAATGGAATAGACTTTGACAATGAATTCATAGAGGAAATACCATCAGAACCCTCACCGATTTGTACAAGAGAACCAAAAAGAATTGGTAATATTAAAAGCTTAAACAAACAAACACAAACAGATGAGTGTATAGATCCACTCACACCACCAGCCCCAGCCTCCAGAATTAGAGACCCAGGTAACAGTGCTGATTCATCAGTTTTTCCCGCCCATCTGACCAATGATTTAGTTATACCACCTAATCCCTATATGAAAGTTACCATTAAGAGCAAATTACGGAATAGTACTGTTCTTGTCTTAGTAGAATTATGTAAAGTAAAGGGATTGTCAGTAGAAAACACATTATGTCAGATGAACGACGAAGGGCAAACTCAGATATTCATAATTAATCACATGAATGGGGAAGTTCAGTTGAAAAAGGGGACTTGCATAGTTAATATTGAAAAATGTTTCGCCCCTGTGAAGGAAATAGTTATAGCTGGAGTGACAGGTGATATAAAATCTACGGATAGAGAAAGCATAAAAGAGAATTTAATTCACTCAGGTGAATTTGATGAAGAAAATGATTTGTTAACCCTGCTGGAAACACACAGGGACACTGTAGCATTACCCGGGGAACAATTTGGGTGTACTAACCTGATTAATCACAAGATTAATGTGCACCCAGAAATGCATTTATTCAAATATGTATACAACTTGTTTAAAATGTAATATTACTAGATCATTGCAATTTACTATGAATATTATATGTATACAATATTATAATCAATATTATGTACTAATAGATTAGCATATGTCAATGATAATTACTGTCGGAGGACCTCTAGCGCGTGATCGACCAATGTTAGGACTCCATATTATAAATACAATTAATTATGGAAAACATGATAGATAGATAGATAGACAGAGCACCAGGCAAGCCTGGGAATGGGAAAAGAGCTTGCAAGTGTAAGTGAGGAAATGTTGACAATACACTGGAAGCAGCAAGTCAGGGGATGATATAGGTAGTGTGTCAGCGAGATAAGCATACGAACAATGCCTAGTGACCATACACACACATACACACATACACACAGGTTTCTAGAACATTCCAACAACAGTGTAACACACGTGACACGACCCCTGCTACACCAGAATTTAGGAAGCAGAGCTCAGAAGGAGGCTAGCTATAGAACCGACAGGTAGTGGAGAGAGTGAACAAGAAGAGGGGTCCAACTAGACTTACTTAGTATATTAAGTCTCTGTAATACATACACTGCTCAACTTAAGATTTTATCTGAATATAATAAATCAAGATCAACTCCCTGTATTCATCTTTAACTCCTACTATAAGAATCGAGAGTCACAACTCCACCCTTCATCTTTCCATTCGGTTCTTGCAACGTCCATCTCAGCAGTTGCTTCAACAAACATGGGATGAGGCTATGGCACACCTAATGTCTGACTAGCCTTGTATCTCTGACTGGGGTGAAAATAATCTGGTTGTTTTTAATGCACCATAGACTCAGTTTTCACATCTATCAGCCCTACAAAATCTTCCACAGGTATACCCACTAATGTTTAATAATATTCAGCTGAATCCTGCATCATCCTTGAACATGGTTGGGGTTTCATTTACTCGGGACTTATCTTGGAAACATCATATTATATCTCTTGTAAAATCTCCTTCCAAGAGATTAGGTGTGCTAAGCTGACTCCGTTCTTTCTTTACCAGTGCACAATTGTTGACTCTATACAGGGGTTTTATCCACCCCTGTGTGGAGTACAACTCTCATGTGTGTGGAGGCTTTCCACATACAGCTCTTCTCAATAGGGTGGATCAAAGGCTTTTCGTCTCATTAACTTTCCTTCTCTTACTGACTTTTCCACCTCTGTCTCTTCATCACACTGTTGCACCTTTGTCTCTTTTCTATCGCTACTTCAATGGTCACTGCTCCTCTGAACTGTCTGCATGAATTCGTCCACCTCAACGGCGGGCGCGTAGCACCCATCTAGCAGTAAACTCTCATCCCTTTTCCATCTAACTCTCTAAAGCAAGAGTTAACTGTTACTCCCAGTCCTTCATTTATGCAACAGCTCATCTCTGGATCTGTCTCCCTCTGTCTGTGTTTCCTGCTTCTTATGATCTCCATTCTTTCAGACGCAGTGTGTCCAGGCATCTCGAAATGATCGAATCTTGAATTTGTCTCTCTCTTGTGTATTGTTTTTCTCTTGGAGGGACCAATAATTGCGGGCTCGTGGCCTTCGGCTCCTTCTTCCTTGCATAAAACAACAACAACAAACATCAACAACAAACAACAAGCAAAAACAACAAACAACAAACAAACAACAACAAACTAACAATGACAAACAAACAACAAACTAACAACGAAACAAACAACAAACTAACAGCAACAACAAACAACAACAAACAAACAACAACAATCAACAACAACAAACTAACAATGACAAACAAACAACAAACTAACAACGACAAACAAACAACAAACTAACAACGACAAACAAACAACAAACTAACAACGACAAACAACAAACAACAAACATCAATAACAAACAACAAACAAGAAAAAACAACAAACAACAAACATCAATAACAAACAACAAACAAGAAAAAACAACAAACAACCACAAACTAAAAACAACAGTAACAACAACAACAAACAACCACAACAACAAACAACAAACAAGAAAAAACAATAAAAACAACAACCACAACAACAAACAACAACAACAAACAACAAACAATAAAAATATCGGTAATGTCTGCGTGCATGTCAAGAATACATATTTTCGTCCGTTAAGAAACCTCCCTAACACTTTTTCTTAAGCGATTTAATCTGCTCATTACAGCTTGCTGTCCTCTTCCGTGTTATAAAAGTCCTTCCAATATCGCCATATTCTGCATAAATGACCTTCAACAGAATGTTGGCCAGTCACAAAAAATAATAAATCGCTAAGGAAGAGGTGTTAGGGTCCCTCCGCACCCAGTGAGCATGCGGGCCAAGGTCAGACAGGGATACACAGGTGTCCGAACACCGCATTGAAATTCCAGTCATGATCCATGTCACCTCGCAAAGCGCTCCACCAGCCGGAAGAAATACTACCTCGAATTTATGGTCACAATATTGAACACATGTATGTGACCTACATACATACATACACATGCTACAAGGACTTACAAATAAAATCCACTATACACATTCTCTCTCTCTCTCTCTCTCTCTCTCTCTCTCTCTCTCTCTCCATTTAATTTATCTATATAGAGCTAACACCATACTCTAGATATACTCAATTTCTTTTTCACTCTAACTTGGCCCAGATTTTCGTCCTTTTGCAGCTTGCGTAACGTAACTCTGTGGCGGAGACAATAATACCGCTCTACACGCTTTCCACAGCACTTCTTCGTGACTAGCATCTTAATCTAGCGTCAGTCAACGAGATGAAGATGAGGAGATGGTAATTTTAAGCCAGGTAAGAGTTTAAAGAGTATTCAAGTCCCGTTCCCTGAGGGCCGCCAGTGACCTTCCTATGATGCAATTCGTCCACAATCCCTTCATCATGTTTTTGTTTTTCTATAGGATCAATATGCCCTTGAAGAAGCCAGCTCTCACACCCTGCAGTGACGCCATCCTTCCTGTACTTATCTGACGGTCAGAATCGCTCATTTTTATTCTAGTTAAATTACTAGAAGTGAAGGAGCGTTGTGGTGTGGATGTGATGTGACAGAAAGCGTTAGCAGAATACAATGAGGTGGTTTGGCCATGTGGGGAGGATGGAGAGCGAGAGACTGACGAGGAGTGCGTATGTGAGTGAGGTGGAGGGGGGGTAAGGGAAAAGGAGACCGATGCTGAGGTGGAGTGGGGAAGAGGGAGGGGGAGATCGAGGATGAGATGCAGGAATGGAATAAGAAGCTCTATGAGATGGTGGATGAGTTAGTACAAAGGAGTACAAAGGAAAGCAAACAGCAACAGACCTTATGGTACTTTCGAGGCTACTTGTTACAGAGTAGACTATAACTGCGAGATCTAATTCTACATGCTGAAGGATAAGGACGGTAAAGCAAAAAGGCTCCCCCTGCCTCCAAACCTTCCTGTTAAAACTGGCAGGAAAAAGTGAGGAAAAACCGGAAAAACTGACAGGGAAATTTCATAGGAAAGACTGAAAGGAGAGGTTACATTCTATAGTACTTTATCTTTAAGCTACCACTTTGAATAACCTGAAAGTGAAAGCAGTAAAGTAAAATGAATAATCAAATAATGAATAACTGAGGCAAGACATGTATGGGTACGTTCAGTTAACGGAGTGTCTGTAGCCAAGTCATAGAAATTGCACAGTGCACAGTTCAGTGGTGGTGGGCAGCCTTGCCTGATGCATTTAAGGTAGGCAGCAGTCAATCAGGCCACAGCTCCGTTTACTCCACTGAGACATGGAACTTTTCCATGTGAGAAAAGTAAACAAGTTTTCTCTTGACCCCTGGTACATAAAAAAAAATCCCAATAGTGGTCACGTTTTTTTTTTCTTTTTCTTTATGTGTCCGACTCTGGGCAAGGGCTTTCAGGTCCTATATCCCGGGGGCACTAGCTTATCCCAAGGCCCGGTAGTCCTCCTACACCCCCATATGTCACCACTTTGGCGCTAACACCCACCGTCCATATTAAATACAGGCTAGGGCTGTCTCATACAGGACTGGTGTATTGGTATTAGTGTCATGTAGTAACAGGAGAGGTAAAGAATAGTATGGGACTATTTATATTTGTCTTGGAAATATTGACAAGTCTCTCACACGGAACGAGTATAAGTCCCGGGTAGCTACCTCCCTGTCTCGCTATCTGTCTCTCTCTCTCAAATCGCTAAACCCTTCTCCCGTGACCTGTCTCTAGGATCGCTTGTCCCCTTCTAAACTCTCTTTCCTAAAATCTGGTGTAGCAGGGGTGTGTCACGTGTGTTCCTCGTGGATGGACTAGGTCTTTGTTCACGAGAGGACTGCTAACAGCTAACTGCATCATGTCCTTACTGGCCGCTGTCGTCAGCTTCCTCAGTGTTAAGAGTGTGTAAGCATGTTTAGCACTGCTCGATTCTCGCAGACACAACACCTTCTCATCATCTGACTCCCTGCTTCTATCTATCTATTTATCTATCTATCTATATATTATGTAGTCTTTACCACACTGCTCGGTCGCGCAAAAATGACGTACCATCGACAGTTAATAGTTCTAATATATTAATACATACTACATACACATTACAATGAACTTACAAGCTAATTAAGTGAAATACATAATATTGTAAAGTAACATAATTGTATGAATATTGTATACATATATTATTCATAGTAAATAGTGATTATTCAGTAATAATACATTTAAACAAGTTGTATACATATTTGAATAAATGCAATGGTTGTTGTATAACACTTTGTAAGACGTGCATGTACAACAGACGTACGCATATAATTGTGCAATGGTAATACTGCTAGGTTATACATTACATATTTGAGTTATCACTTTAGTAATGTCTAATATTTCACCTAACTTGTATGATGATACTGGTAATGCAGAATTGTGCTATAATTGTATGACTTATAATATTGTACTAACATTGTGGTACTACATAATTGTAACATTTTATGAATTGTTACAAAATATTGTGTTAATGCATAATTGTGTTGGCCTTATAATTGTAGTTACATTTGTTAATGCAACTCTTACATAAGTGTCTTGGCCTTATAATTGTAGTTAAAGTTACATAAAAGTTACAACTTGTTAATGCAACTGTTTTGTCGTTACATAATTGTTACATATCGTTTGTAGGTACATAATTGTAGTTAAAGTTACATAAAAGTTACATCTTGTTAATACAACTGTTACATAATTGGCAAAGTGTAACATAATGCAATCGTTTGTCGTTACATAATTGTTACATATCGTTTGTAGGTACATAATTGTAGTTAGTGTAACATAATGCAATCGTTTGTCGTTACATAATTGTTACATATCGATTGTAGTTACATAATTGTAGTTAAACTTACATAAAAGTTACATCTTGTTAATGCAACTGTCACATAAATTGGTACATATTGTTTGTAGTTACATAATTGTAATAAGTGTAACATAACTGTAATAATTGCAGTCCTAACATATGCTGCGGTCGATGATAGTGATGATGTGCCATGTCACTTGTTTGTGGAGAGACAATTTGCTTTTTTGTTTGTAGTTTATGTGGTATTTTGGCATATATAGTAACATTTACACTTATTTTCATTTGTTTGTTATGTCATCTTACTTTATTTCTCCTTTTTCTTTCTTACTTTTTTTTTTTGTACGTTTTTTCCATTTTGTTCATGGTTGCATAATTACTGGTTAATTTCCTTGGGATACTTTTTTAAAGTTTAGTTTATATTGCACAGATACTATAAAATGATATTATATAGTCCCATATTTTGTTATTTTATATAAAAAATATATACATATATACACTATATACAGTATTAACTATACACACTGACTTGTTGTTCACCTGTACCTATCGTGGGTAATATGTGTGTCAGCACTGTGTGGAAATCATTGTCTTCACGATTGTGTTCACTCTTGCTAACGGCATTTGTGTTGGCCATTTTTTTTTTTCCGTAAGTTAATTTATCTGTTTCCACTAGGTAGCTTTAATTAAGAAATGTTTAATACAGTTCTTTTAATCGCTCACTGAGTAACTGTGATTGGATATTTTCTTTATTACTTTGTAGATGTAATAATGTATAGTTGTATATATGAAACACGTATTTTATGTAGGTATAAATGTAGGATGAAGACTGTCGCTTCTTGTAGGTGCGTGTAGAAGATAATACAGACGACGTAGAGTTGTTAATTGTAGTAGATGGTTGTAATTCGCTGATTCGTCGTAGAAATTGCAATATTGTATCAATATTTTGTTAAACTACTTGCACGGCGTCGTGTGATCTCTTGCCCTCTGCATCAGCATGATGATCTGGGAGACGGAGGGGGCTGGATGGAGAGAAGTGTCAGGAGCTGGTTATGTTGTTGGTTGAGAGAGATATTCTTGTATTCAATCTTGATATTTTGTAGGAATTTAATGTTGATTCGTAGATGAGGTTCGTATACGTTCGCTGCTACCAAATGTCATGTAGTGACATTTGGTGGCAGCGGTGGGTATTTTTACGACATGTTGGCGAGTCATCTAGTATGTCAGCAAAGTCTGTTTTTTTTTATGAAATTCAAATCCTTAAACTGTTCCCTGCCCCAGCCCGGATTCCAACCTGGGTCCATCAGGACTCCAGGCCGCCTCTCCACCGATTCAGCCACCGCCTCCCCCACTTCACTAACAGGGACCCTCAGTGATCCACAGCCCATCACAGGTCAAAAGGAAGAGTAGTGACCGTCAACTCAGGGCTATCTGTGCATATCCAAGTCTGTGCTTATACTACATTTGCATTTAATAAATTGATCTGGGCACTGAGAGGAAAAAAAAAAAAAGTTCATACGAGTATATACACAAGTCGTTTATTCTGGAGCAAACATTAAACTGGGGGTTAGACGACAGACACTGATCCATGCGACCTTTAAAGGTTAGTACTGTGTTATGGCTTACTACATTGGAGGGCAATTTGTTCCATATATTTACAACTCTGTTAAAGAAGAAATGCTTGGCTTCATGCGACTGGAATCGTTTGCCAATTATTTTGTGCCCATTGCCTCTAGTATAAATCGAATGATCAGCTGTGAAGCATTTATCAACAGTCATGTTATCGTGCCCTTTGAATATTTTAAATACTTGAATTAAATCTCCTCGTAATCTGCGCTAGTTAGGGTGAAGAGATTCAGGGTTTCTAAACGCTCCTAGTATGGTTCGTTTCTCAAGCTACGTATCATTTTGGTTCAGGGTTGGTGTTTTTCCTTATTTTTTGAATAAAAATAAAAAATAAAACATCAATGATTTTTATTCATTCAATTTATTTGATTTTTTTATTTATTTGATTTCTCTGCTAATTATACAGCTAATATTTTAAAAGCAGTATACTGAATACTGTTAACTTCATGTCCTGTCTATCTACTGATGGTTGAGGCTGAAAGCTACAGCCCAGAATCCAGATACAACATTGGGTATGTAGCTGCCTTGTGTAAATTACCTGATAGGACCCTTAAGATCGCCAAGACGATCGCGTACACCCCACGCATGTGCTTACTAGACTTAATGAACGAGGTAGAGATGCAGTGCAGTAAAGCAGGGATGATCGACACACCCGCACATTCTGGTAGAATGAGAGTACCTGAGACAGTATCAGCTGTGAAAACATCTACACCGACATCAAACAGAGAACAAAATCGATCGCGACCCGAAAGCAGGCAAACAACCAAACGTGTTGAGGGTTCGATCATAAACACCAGGCTACACGCAGTTTCATAAGTTTTCGTGCACTGGACCAGTAACTGCAAAACAGTAGAAAAAATTGTGTCTATGGTCAAATTGGGGGAAGACCAAGTCATGACAAAAAACGAACAAACGTAAAGAAAAGCAAGTCTAAAATTCACATAGGAGGCATGTTGGGAAATGAGTGTATCTTGATACCAGCTGTATGTGAGGATCAAAACATTTCCTTATTTTTAGACACAGGTTCTCGAGTGAACTTAATAAAACAGAAGAAATAAATAGAATTTTTAAAAATAAGAAGAAAGTAACTTTTCTGGAAGAAGCTGATTTAGGTTTATATACGGTAGATGGAAAAAAAAAATTACAGTAAAAGGTATGATAAGGTTAAATATCAGTTTCACAGAGACTACACGACCATTCTCTGCATTTTTCTATATCGTTGAAAACTTAGCAATTAAAGCTCATATGTTACTGGGCTTAAGATGCATGAGACCAGAGAACATAACTTTACTCCCACAAATGAATGGAATAGACTTTGACAATGAATTCATAGAGGAAATACCATCAGAACCCTCACCGATTTGTACAAGAGAACCAAAAAGAATTGGTAATATTAAAAGCTTAAATAAACATACACAAACAGATGAGTGTATAGATCCACTCACACCACCAGCCCCAGCCTCCAGAATTAGAGACCCAGGTAACAGTGCTGATTCATCAGTTTTTCCCGCCCATCTGACCAATGATAGTTATACCACCTAATTCCTATATGAAAGTTACCATTAAGAGCAAATTACGGAATAGTACTGTTCTTGCCTTAGAAGAATTATTTAAAGTAAAGGGATTGTCAGTAGAAAACACATTATGTCACATGAACGACGAAGGGCAAACTCAGATATTCATAATTAATCACATGAATGAGGAAGTTCAGTTGAAAAAGGGGACTTGCATAGTTAATATTGAAAAATGTTTCGCCCCTGTGAAGGAAATAGTTATAGCTGGAGTGACAGGTGAGATAAAATCTACGGATAGAGAAAGCATAAAGAGAATTTAATTCACTCAGGTGAATTTGATGAAGAAAATGATTTGTTAACCCTGCTGGAAACACACAGGGACACTGTAGCATTACCCGGGGAACAATTAGGTGTACTAACCTGATTAATCACAAGATTAATGTGCACCCAGAAGTGCATTTATGCAAATATGTATACAACTTGTTTAAAATGTAATATTACTAGATCATTGCAATTTACTATGAATATTATATGTATACAATATTATAATCAATATTATGTACTAATAGATTAGCATATGTCAATGATAATTACTGTCGGAAGACCTCCAGCGCGTGACCGAGCAATGTTAGGACTCCATATTATAAATACAATTAATTATGGAAAACATGATAGATAGATAGATAGACAGAGCACCAGGCAAGCCTGGGAATAGGAAATGAGCTTGCAAGTGTAAGTGAGGAAATGTTGACAATACACTGGAAGCAGCAAGTCAGGGGATGATATAGGTAGTGTGTCAGCGAGATAAGCATACGAACAATGCCTAGTGACCATACACACACATACACACAGGTTTCCAGAACATTCCAACAACAGTGTAACACACGTGACACGACCCCTGCTACACCAGAATTTAGGAAGCAGAGCTCAGAAGGAGGCTAGCTATAGAACCGACAGGTAGTGGAGAGAGTGAACAAGAAGAGAGGTCCAACTAGACTTACTTAGTATATTAAGTCTCTGTAATACATACACTGCTCAACTTAAGATTTTATCTGAATATAATAAATCAAGATCAACTCCCTGTATTCATCTTTAACTCCTACTATAAGAATCGAGAGTCACAACTCCACCCTTCATCTTTCCATTCGGTTCCTGCAACGTCCATCTCAGCAGTTGCTTCAACAAACATGGGATGAGGCTATGGCACACCTAATGTCTGACTAGCCTTGTATCTCTGACTGGGGTGAAAATAATCTGGTTGTTTTTAATGCACCATAGACTCAGTTTTCACATCTATCAACCCTACAAAATCTTCCACAGGTATACCCACTAATGTTTAATAATATTCAGCTGAATCCTGCATCATCCTTGAACATGGTTGGGGTTTCATTTACTCGGGACTTATCTTGGAAACATCATATTATATCTCTTGTAAAATCTCCTTCCAAGAGATTAGGTGTGCTAAGCTGACTCCGTTCTTTCTTTACCAGTGCACAATTGTTAACTCTATACAGGGGTTTTATCCACCCCTATGTGGAGTAACACTCTCATGTGTGTGGAGGCTTTCCACATACAGCTCTTCTCAATAGGGTGGATCAAAGGCTTTTCGTCTCATTAACTTTCCTTCTCTTACTGACTTTTCAACCTCTGTCTCTTCATCACACTGTTGCACCTTTGTCTCTTTTCTATCGCAACTTCAATGGTCACTGCTCCTCTGAACTGTCTGCATGAATTCGTCCACCTCTACGGCGGGCGCATAGCACCCATCTAGCAGTAAACTCTCATCCCTTTTCCGTCTAACTCTCTAAAGCAAGAGTTAACTGTTACTCCCAGTCCTTCATTTATGCAACAGCTCATCTCTGGATCTGTCTCCCTCTGTCTGTGTTTCCTGCTTCTTATGATCTCCATTCTTTCAGACGCAGTGTGTCCAGGCATCTCGAAATGATCGAATCTTGAATTTGGCTCTCTCTTGTGTATTGTTTTTCTCTTGGAAGGAACAATAATTGCGGGCTCGTGGCCTTCGGCTCCTTCTTCCCTGCATAAAACAACAACAACAAACATCAACAACAAACAACAAGCAAAAACAACAAACAACAACAAACTAAATATGACAAACAAACAACAAACTAACAACGAAACAAACAACAAACTAACAACGACAACAAACAACAACAAACAAACAACAACAACAATCAACAACAACAAACTAACAACGACAAACAAACAACAAACTAACAACGACAAACAACAAACAACAAACATCAATAACAAACAACAAACATCAATAACAAACAACAAACAAGAAAAAACAACAAACAACAACAAACTAAAAACAACAGTAACAACAACCACAAACAACCACAACAACAAACAACAAACAACAAAAAACAACAACAACCACAACAACAAACAACAACAACAAACAACAAATAATAAAAATATCGGTAATGTCTGCGTGCATGTCAAGAATACATATTTTCGTCCGTTAAGAAACCTCCCTAACACTTTTTCTTAAGCGATTTAATCTGCTCATTATAGCTTGCTGTCCTCTTCCGTGTTATAAAAGTCCTTCCAATATCGCCATATTCTGCATAAATGACCCTCAACAGAATGTTGGCCAGTTACAAAAATAATAAATCGCTAAGGAAGACGTGTTAGGGTCCCTCCGCACCCAGTGAGCATGCGGGCCAAGGTCAGACAGGGATACACAGGTGTCCGAACACCGCATTGAAATTCCAGTCATGATCCATGTCACCTCGCAAAGCGCTCCACCAGCCGGAAGAAATACTACCTCGAATTTATGGTCACAATATTGAACACATGTACGTGACCTACATACATACATACACATGCTACAAGGACTTACAAATAAAATCCACTATACACATTCTCTCTCTCTCTCTCTCTCTCTCTCTCTCTCTCTCTCTCTCTCCATTTAATTTATCTATATAGAGCTAACCCATACTCTAGATATACTCAATTTCTTTTTCACTCTAACTTGGCCTAGATTTTCGTCCTTTTGCAGCTTGCGTCACGTAACTCTGTGGCGGAGACAATAATACCGCTCTACACGCTTTCCACAGCACTTCTTCGTGACTAGCATCTTAATCTAGCGTCAGTCTACGAGATGAAGATGAGGAGATGGTAATTTTAAGCCAGGTAAGAGTTTAAAGAGTATTCAAATCCCGTTCCCTGAGGGCCGCCAGTGACCTTCCTATGATGCAATTCGTCCACAATCCCTCCATCATGTTTTTGTTTTTCTATAGGATCAATATGCCCTTGAAGAAGCCAGCTCTCACACCCTGCAGTGACGCCATCCTTCCTGTACTTATCTGACGGTCAGAATCGCTAATTTTTATTCTAGTTAAATTACTAGAAGTGAAGGAGCGTTGTGGTGTGGATGTGATGTGACAGAAAGCGTTAGCAGAATACAATGAGGTGGTTTGGCCATGTGGGGAGGATGGAGAGCGAGAGACTGACGAGGAGTGCGTATGTGAGTGAGGTGGAGGGGGGGTAAGGGAAAGGGAGACCAATGTTGAGGTGGAGTGGGGAAGAGGGAGGGGGAGATCGAGGATGAGATACAGGAATGGAATAAGAAGCTCTATGAGATGGTGGATGAGTTAGTACAAAGGAGTACAAAGGAAAGCAAACAGCAACAGACCTTATGGTACTTTCGAGGCTACTTGTTACAGAGTAGACTATAACTGCGAGATCTAATTCTACATGCTGAAGGATAAGGACGGTAAAGCAAAAAGGCTCCCCCTGCCTCCAAACCTTCCTGTTAAAACTGGCAGGAAAAAGTGAGGAAAAAACGGAAAAATTGACAGGGAAATTTCATAGGAAAGACTGAAAGGAAAGGTTACATTCTATAGTACTTAATCTTAAAGCTTCCACTTTTGAATAACCTGAAAGTGAAAGCAGTAAAGTAAAATGAATAATCAATTAATGAATAACTGAGGCAAGACATGTATGGGTACGTTCAGTTAACGGAGTGTCTGTAGCCAAGTCATGGAAATTGCACAGTGCACAGTTCAGTGGTGGTGTGGCAGCCTTGCCTGGTGCATTTAAGGTAGGCAGCAGTCAATCAGGCCACAGCTCCGTTTATTCCACTGAGACATGGAAGTTTTCCATGTGAGAGAAGAAAAACAAGTTTTCTCTTGACCTCTGGTACATAAAAAAAAAATCCCAATAGTGGTCACGTCTTTTTTTCTTTTTCTTTATGTGTCCGACTCTGGGCAAGGGATTTCAGGTCCTATATCCCGGGGACTTTTGCTTATCCCAAGGCCCAGTAGTCCTCCTACACCTCCACATATCACCACTTTGGCGCTTAACACCCACCGTCCATATTGAATACAGGCTAGGGCTGTCTCCATACAGGACTGGTGTATTGGTATTAGCGGGGGTATTTTTACAACATGTTGGCGAGTCATCTAGTATGTCAGGAAAGTCTGTTTTTTTTTATGAAATTCACATCCTTAAACTGTTCCCTGCCCCAGCCCGGATTCCAACCTGGGTCCATCAGGACTCCAGGCCGCCTCTCCACCGATTCAGCCACCGCCTCCCCCACTTCACTAACAGGGACCCTCAGTGATCCACAGCCCATCACAGGTCGAAAGGAAGAGTAGTGACCGTCAACTCAGGGCTATCTGTGCATATCCAAGTCTGTGCTTATACTATATTTGCATTTAATAAATTGATCTGGGCACTGAGAGGAAAAAAAAAAAAAAGCTCATACGAGTATATACACAAGTCGTTTATTCTGGAGCAAACATTAAACTGGGGGTTAGACGACAGCCACTGATCCATGCGACCTTTTAAGGTTAGTACTGTGTTATGGCTTACTACATTGGAGGGCAATTTGTTCCATATATTTACAACTCTGTTAAAGAAGAAATGCTTGGCTTCATGCGACTGGAATCGTTTGCCAATTATTTTGTGCCCATTGCCTCTAGTATAAATCGAATGATCAGCTGTAAAGTATTTATCAACAGTCATGTTATCGTGCCCTTTGAATATTTTAAATACTTGAATTAAATCTCCTCGTAATCTGCGCTAGTTAGGGTGAAGAGATTCAGGGTTTCTAAACGCTCCTAGTATGGTTCGTTTCTCAAGCTAGGTATCATTTTGGTTCAGGGGTTGGTGTTTTTCCTTATTTTTTGAATAAAAATAAAAATAAAACATCAATGATTTTTATTCATTCAATTTATTTGATTTTTTTATTTATTTGATTTCTCTGCTAATTATACAGCTAATATTTTAAAAGCAGTACACTGAATACTGTTAACTTCATGTCCTGTCTATCTACTGATGGTTGAGGCTGAAAGCTACAGCCCAGAATCCAGATACATCATTGGGTATGTAGCTGCCTTGTGTAAATTACCTGATAGGACCCTTAAGATCGCCAAGACGATCGCGTACACCCCACGCATGTGCTTACTAGACTTAATGAACGAGGTAGAGATGCAGTGCAGTAAAGCAGGGATGATCGACACACCCGCACATTCTGGTAGAATGAGAGTACCTGAGACAGTATCAGCTGTGAAAACATCTACACCGACATCAAACAGAGAACAAAATCGATCGCGACCCGAAAGCAGGCAAACAACTAAACGTGTCGAGGGTTCGATCATAAACAACAGGCTACACGCAGTTTCATAAGCTGTGCAGCCCGAGCAGATCTCGCGCCACAAACATCACTACATATGGGAAGTCACCTCGTAGGTCACAGTCAAGAGATAGGTCCATTCTATGTCATTATTGTGCAAAACCACGACACACAAGGAATGAATACTTTATCAAAACAAAAGAGGATAGACAAAAGACTCAAGGATTTGGTCCTTACTGTAGGCATCATAGATGCCACGGGCACTGGACCAGTAACTGCAAAACAGTAGAAAAAATTGTGTCTATGTTCAAACTGGGGGAAGACCAAGTCATGACAAAAAACGAACAAACGTAAAGAGAAGCAAGTCTAAAATTCACATGGGAGGCATGTTGGGAAATGAGTGTATCTTGATACCAGCTGTATGTGAGGATCAAAACATTTCCTTATTTTTAGACACAGGTTCTCGAGTGAACTTAATAAAACAGAAGAAATAAATAGAATTTTTAAAAATAAGAAGAAAGTAACTTTTCTGGAAGAAGCTGATTTAGATTTATATACGGTAGATGGGAAAAAAATTACAGTAAAAGGTATGATAAGGTTAAATATCAGTTTCACAGAGACTACACGACCATTCTCTGCATTTTTCTATATCGTTGAAAACTTAGCAATTAAAGCTCATATGTTACTGGGCTTAAGATGCATGAGAGCAGAGAACATAACTTTACTCCCACAAATGAATGGAATAGACTTTGACAATGAATTCATAGAGGAAATACCATCAGAACCCTCACCGATTTGTACAAGAGAACCAAAAAGAATTGGTAATATTAAAAGCTTAAACAAACATACACAAACAGATGAGTGTATAGATCCACTCACACCACCAGCCCCAGCCTCCAGAATTAGACACCCAGGTAACAGTGCTGATTCAACAGTTTTTCCCGCCCATCTGACCAATGATTTAGTTATACCACCTAATCCCTATATGAAAGTTACCATTAAGAGCAAATTACGGAATAGTACTGTTTTTGTCTTAGAAGAATTATGTAAAGTAAAGGGATTGTCAGTAGAAAACACATTATGTCAGATGAACGACGAAGGGCAAACTCAGATATTCATAATTAATCACATGAATGGGGAAGTTCAGTTGAAAAAGGGGACTTCCATAGTTAATATTGAAAAATGTTTCGCCCCTGTGAAGGAAATAGTTATAGCTGGAGTGACAGGTGAGATAAAATCTACGGATAGAGAAAGCATAAAAGAGAATTTAATTCACTCAGGTGAATTTGATGAAGAAAATGATTTGTTAACCCTGCTGGAAATACACAGGGACACTGTAGCATTACCCGTGGAACAATTTGGGTGTACTAACCTGATTAATCACAAGATTAATGTGCACTCAGAAATGCATTTATTCAAATATGTATACAACTTGTTTAAAATGTAATATTACTAGATCATTGCAATTTACTATGATCATCATTATATGGTATACAATATTATAATCAATATTATGTACTAATAGATTAGCATATGTCAATGATAATTACTGCCTAGGACCTCCAGCGCCAAGTGACTCGAGCAATGTTAGGGACTCCATATTATAAATACAATTAATTATGGAAAACATGATAGATAGATAGATAGACAGAGCACCAGGCAAGCCTGGGAATGGGAAATGAGCTTGCAAGTGTAAGTGAGGAAATGTTGGACACATAAGCACTGGGAAGCAGCAAGTCAGGGGATGATATAGGTAGTGTGTCAGCTGTAGATAAGGCATACGAACAATGCCTAGTGACCATACACACACACATACACACATACACACAGGTTTCTAGAACATTCCAACAACAGTGTAACACACGTGACACGACCCCTGCTACACCAGAATTTAGGAAGCAGAGCTCAGAAGGAGGCTAGCTATAGAACTGACAGGTAGTGGAGAGAGTGAACAAGAAAGAGGGGTCCAACTAGACTTACTTAGTATATTAAGTCTCTGTAATACATACACTGCTCAACTTAAGATTTTATCTGAATATAATAAATCAAGATCAACTCCCTGTATTCATCTTTAACTCCTACTATAAGAATCGAGAGTCACAACTCCACCCATTCATCTTTCCCTTCGGTTCCTGCAACGTCCATCTCAGCAGTTGCTTCAAACAAACATGGGATGAGGCTATGGCACACCTAATGTCTGACTAGCCTTGTATCTCTGACTGGGGTGAAAATAATCTGGTTGTTTTTAATGCACCATAGACTCAAGTTTTCACATCTATCAACCCTACAAAATACTTCCACAGGTATACCCACTAATGTTTAATAATATCTCAGCTGAATCCTGCATCATCCTTGGAACATGAAGTTGGGGTTTCATTTACTCGGGACTTATCTTGGAAACATCATATTATATCTCTTGTAAAATCTCCTTCCCGAGAGATTAGGTGTGCTAAGCTGACTCCTGTTCTTTCTTTACCAGTGCACAATTGTTTGACTTTATACAGGGGTTTTATCCCACCCCTGTGTGGAGTACAACTCTCATGTGTGTGGGAGGCTTTCCACATACAGCTCTTCTCAATAGGGTGGATCAAAGGCTTTCTGTCTCATTGTCCTTCCTTCTCTTACTGACTTTTCAACCTCTGTCTCTTCATCACACTGTTGCACCTTTGTCTCTTTTCTATCGCTACTTCAATGGTCACTGCTCCTCTGAACTATCTGCATGAATTCGTCCATCTTTCACGGCGGGCGCGTAGGCACCCATCTAGCAGTAAACTCTCATCCCTTTTCCGTCTAACTCTCTAAAGCAAGAGTTAACTGTTACTCCCAGTCCTTCATGAAAGTAACAGCTCATCTCTCGATCTGTCTCTCTCTGTCTGTGTTTCCTGCTTCTTATGATCTCCATTCTTTCAGACGCAGTGTGTCCATGGCATCTCGAAATGATCGAATCTTGAATTTGGCTCTCTCTTGTGTATTGTTTTTCTCTTGGAAGGAACAATAATTGCGGCCTCGTACCTTCGGCTCCTTCTTCCTTGCATAAAACAACAACAACAAACATCAACAACAAACAACAAGCAAAAAAAACAACAAACAACAAACAAACAACAACAAACCAACAATGACAAACAAACAACAAACTAACAACGAAACAAACAACAAAACTAACAGCAACAACAAACAACAACAAACAAACAACAACAATCAACAACAACAAACTAACAATGACAAACAAAAACAACAAACTAACAACGACAAACAAACAACAAACTAACAACGACAAACAACAAACAACAAACATCAATAACAAGCAACAAACAAGAAAAAAACAACAAACAACAAACAAGAAAAAACAACAAACAACAACAAACCAAAAACAACAGTAACAACAACAACAAACAACCACCAACAACAAACAACAAACAAGAAAAAACAACAAAAAACGACAACAACCAACAACAACAAACAACAAACAATAAAAATATCGGCAATGTCTGCGTGCATGTCAAGAATACATATTTTCGTCCGTTAAGAAACCTCTCTAATACCTTTCTTAAGCGATTTAATCTGCTCATTACAGCTTGCTGTCCTCTCTTCCGTGTTATAAAAGTCCTTCCAATATCGCCATATTCTGCATAAATGACCTTCAAACAGAATGTTGGCCAGTCACAAAAAATAATAAATCGCTAAGGAAGAAAGTTAGGGTCCTTCCATACCCAGTGAGCATGCGGGCCAAGGTCAGACAGGGATGCGCTATGTGTCCGAACACCGCATTGAAATTCCAGTCATGATCCATGTCAAATTTCGCAAAGCGCTCCACCAGCCGGAAGAAATACTACCTCGAATTTATGGTCACAATATTGAACACATGTATGTGACCTACATACATACATACACATGCAACAAGGACTTACAAATAAAATCCACTATACACATTCTCTCTCTCTCTCTCTCTCTCTCTCTCTCTCTCTCTCTCTCTCTCTCTCCATTTAATTTATCTATATAGAGCTAACACCATACTCTAGATATACTCAATTTCTTTTTCACTCTAACTTGGCCTAGATTTTCGTCCTTTTGCTGCTTGCGTCACGTAACTCTGTGGCGGAGACAATAATACCGCTCTACACGCTTTCCACAGCACTTCAGACTAGCATCTTAATCTAGCGTCAGTCTACGAGATGAAGATGAGGAGATGGTAATTTTAAGCCAGGTAAGAGTTTAAAGAGTATTCAAGTCCCGTTCCCTGAGGGCCGCCAGAAAACCTTCCCATGATGCAACGTGTCCACAATCCCTCCATCATGTTTTTGTTTTTCTATAGGATCAATATGCTCCTGAAGAAGCCAGCTCTCACACCCTGCAGTGACGCCATCCTTCCTGTACTTATCTGACGGTCAGAATCGCTCAATTTTTATTCCCTTGAAGTTAAACGTTACTAGAAGTGAAGGAGCGTTGTGTGGTGGATGTGATGTGACAGAAAGCGTTAGCAGAATACAATGAGGTGGGTTTGGCCATGTGGGGAGGATGGAGAGCGAGAGACTGACGAGGAGTGTACATGTGAGTGAGGTGGAGGGGGGTAAGGGAAAGGGGAGACCGATGATGAGGTGGAGTGGGGAAGAGGGAGGGGGAGATCGAGGATGAGATGCAGGAATGGAATAAGAAGCTCTATGAGATGGTGGATGAGTTAGTACAAAGGAGTGCCAAAGGAAAGCAAACAGCAACAGACCTTATGGTACTTTCGAGGCTACTTGTTACAGAGTAGACTATAATTGCGAGATCTAATTCTACATGCTGAAGGATAAGGACGGTAAAGCAAAAAGGCTCCCCCTGCCTCCAAACCTTCCTGTTAAAACTGGCAGGAAAAAGTGAGGAAAAACCGGAAAAACTGACAAGGAAATTTACAGGGAAAGACTAAAAGGAAAGGTTACATTCTATAGTACTTTATCTTTAAGCCACCACTTTGAATAACCTGAAAGTGAAAGCAGTAAAGTAAAATGAATAATCAAATAATGAATAACTGAGGCAAGACATGTATAAGTACGTTCAGTTAACGGAGTGTCTGTAGCCAAGTCATGGAAATTGCACAGTGCACAGTTTAGTGGTGGTGTGGCAGCCTTGCCTGGTGCAACATTTAAGGTAGGCAGCAGTCAATCTAGGTCATTGTGCTCCGTTTACTTCACTGAGACATGGAACTTTTCCATGTGAGAGAAGTAAACAAGTTTTCTCTTGACCCCTAGCATAAAAAAAAAAAAATCCCAATAGTGGTCACGTTTTTTTTTTCTTTTTTTCTTTATGTGTCCGACTCTGGGCAAGGGCTTTCAGGTCCTATATCCCAAAAATAGAATAACCCATGGCCCTGTAGTCCTCCTAGACCTCCATAAGTCACCACTTTGGCGTTAACACCCACCGTCCATACAACATGGTGGCCAGGGCTGTCTCATACAGGACTGGCGTAGCTGGTATTAGTGTCATGTGGTAACAGGAGAGGCAGAATAGTATGGGACTATTTTTATTTTGTCTTGGAAATAATAACATGTCTCTCACACGCAACGAGTATAAGTCCCGGGTAGCTACCTCCCTGTCTCGCTATCTGTCTCTCTCTCTCAAATCGCTCAAGCCCTTCTCCCGTGACCTGTCTCTAGGGATCGCTTGTCCCCTTCTAAACTCTCTTTCCTAAAATCTGGTGTTAGAGGGGTGTGTCACGTGTGTTCCTCGTGGATGGACTAGGTCTTTGTTCACGAGAGGACTGCTGACAGCTAACTGCATCATGTCCTTACTGGCCGCTGCTGTCAGCTTCCTCAGTGTTAAGAGTGTGTAAGTATATTTAGCACTGCTCGATTCTCGCAGACAATAACACCTTCTCATCATCTGGACTCCCTGCTTCTATCTATCTATTTATCTATCTATCTATATATTATGTAGTCTTTACCACACTGCTCTGTCACAAGAAAATGACGCGATCCATCGACAGTTAATAGTTCTAATATATTAATACATACTACATACACATTACAATGAACTTACAAGCTAATTAAGTGAAATACATAATATTGTAAAGCAACATAATTGTATGAATATTGCATACATATATTATTCATAGTAAATAGTGATTATTCAGTAATAATACATTTAAACAAGTTGTATACATATTTTGGAATAAATGCAATGGTTGTTGGTATAACACTTTGTAAGACGTGTATGTACAACAGGACGTACGCATATAATTGTGCAATGGTAATATCAGCTAGGCTATACATTACATATTTGAGTTATCACTTTAGTAATGTCTAATATTTCACCTAACTTGTATGATGATACTGGTAATACAGAATTGTGCTATAATTGTATGACTTATAATATTGTACTAACATTGTGGTACTACATAATTGTAAACATTTTATGAATTGTTACAAAATATTGTGTTAATGCATAATTGTGTTGGTCTTATAATTGTAGTTACATTTGTTAATGTAACTCTGGCATAAGTGTCATGGCCTTATAATTGTAGTTAAAGTTACATAAAAGTTACAACTTGTTAATGCAACTGTTTTGTCGTTACATAATTGTTACATATCGTTTGTAGGTACATAATTGTAGTTAAAGTTACATAAAAGTTACATCTTGTTAATGCAAACTTGTTGCATAATTGGCAAAGTGTAACATAATGCAATCCTTTGTCGTTACATAATTGTTGGTTATTATCAATGTAGGTACATAATTGGTAGTTAGTGTAACA
>NC_136988.1:20292231-20299731 GCF_032717465.1 Coenobita brevimanus
ATTCGAGTTGGAGAGTTGAGAGCATTTAGTACGGATGAAATTATTTTTAGCAGGGCGAAGAACAGACTTAGCATGATTCCAGGCAGAAACGTACAAAAGATGCGATTCAGGGGTGGGTTGGCTCCAGTACCTTAATAGGCCCTCTCCTTGTTGCAGACAGAATTAGAACAAGCGTAACTAAACCAAGGCTTTCTTGCATAAGTCAAAGGATATGAGAAAGGAATGTATGCTTCCCTGCCCGAGAGAATAACCTCTGTAATGCGCAAGGTACACTCAGATGGTTCCTGGCCATGGAAGCAATAATCATTCCAGGGAAAATCAAAGAAGTACTGCCTGAGGGCCTCAAAATCCGCAGCTCCAAAGTGCCACAGACGACGTTTCTTTGGAGGGTACACAGGCTGTACCGGAGTGATAGGACAGTTTAAGGTGATTAGGTTGTGAATGGAGGAGCCCAACGGAGAGAAAAGATTAACAGTGTAAGCAGAAGGATTGGTTGTAAGGAAGAGGTCAAATATGTTGGAGCTCTCTCTAAGGCACTCAGGGATACGGGTAGGGTGCTGTACAAGCTGCTCTAGGTCATTAAGGATAGAAAAGGCATAGGCTTGTTCTCCAGGTGGATCAGTGAAAGGAGAGGAGAGCCAAAGGTGGTGGTGAACATTGAAACCTCCTCTAATGGAGATTACAGAGAAAGCAGAAATGGATAGTATGTATTCCTTCGTAGAGGTAAGATACTCAAAGAATTTTGATAGTCTGTAGAATTAGGAGATAAGTAAACAACACAGATATATTTAGTAGGAGAATGACAGGAAAGCCGAAGCCAGAGTGTACATAATTCAGAAGAATCGAGTTCAGGAAGACGAAAGCAAGATAAGTCTTTGCGTATATATACACAATAGCCACCTTTGACTTTGAAATGAGAATAGAGAAAGTAGGAGGATACAGAAAAGGGTCTGCTGTCAGTTGCCTCAGACAACTGAGTCTCAGTTAGAAAAAGAAGGTGAGGTTTAGAGAAGGAGAGGCGGTGCTGAACAGAGCGAAAGTTAGAGGAAAGGCCGCGAATGCTGCAGAAATGAAGAAGAAAGACAGACAGTGGTTCCAGGCAGCTCGAGTTGTCATCGGAAGAGAGGCGGAAGGTGGGGGCATTTATGGTCCCCTCGCCTGGGGACTCCGAGGCCACGTTTTGAGCTGCCATGATTTTTTTTTTTTTTTTTTTTTGGAAAAGGAAGTGTAGTGTGTACTGTGCACGTAGTTGGTGTTGATAGAGAAACTTGAATGTGTGGTACTAGTGACCATCGCATTGTCATATTCAACATCAGTTTCAGTAACGACAATGGCAGGGCTAGTTATGAGAAAATGCCTGACTACAAGTGAGTGGACTTCCAAAAATTAAAGGAAATAATTGGTTCTAGCGACTTGGACCCCATTGATAGATATTAATGAAGCATGGAAATTATTCACAGATATATACAGTAAAGCAGTAGCATTATGTATTACAACGCAAAACCGACAACCTGCTAATAATAATAAACCCAAGTGGTGGAATGCAAAAATTAAGCATTGCCTATCAGCTAAAAACCTTGCATACAAGAATTATACTATATGAAAGAATCAAAGTGATAAAAATAAATATGATGCTCTTCATCCAAAAGCAAAAAAATTAATAAAGCAGAGTAAAAAAACTTTGAAACTTACATTACATGTATCTGTAACTCAAACCCGAAAGAATTTTTGAGCCACAGTATATCAGAAATATGAAGGTAATATCACCAGCTATTGGCCCACTAGTCACAGATAATGGAAAGTATACCGAAGATGAAACAGAGATGGCAAAAATTATCAACACTTTCTTTGCATCCATATTTACAATTGAAAATCCAGAGTCCATTCCCACAGCTTTTCTATTACCTTGAAAGAGGGCAACATGATTAGCGACATTACTGATAGTGAGAATAACGTATTACTTGCCATTAGCAAACTTAAAGTGAGTAAAACATCAGGGTCAGATAGAATATCTCCACGCATTCTAAAAGAAACGGTGGATGTAATGTTAAAGCCATTAGCCAAGCTATTCAATAAATCACTAAGAAACAGCATGGTGCCTCGTAAATGGAAACTAGCAAATGTTGCCTCGATATTCAAAAAAAGCAACAAATCGCAGCCAAGAAATTATCGACCTATAAGTTTAACTTCAGTGGTGTGGAAGTTGTTGGAAACTATTATTAGAGATAAATTTGTTAAGTACTTAGAAATAAATAATCTTATCAAAGATTCACAACATGGTTCTCGAAAAAAATCGCTCTTGCCTCACGAATCTCTTGGATTTCTTTGATGATATGTTCATTAATATATGATGAGACCAGATCTGTTGACACTGTATATCTCGCTTTTCAGAAATCATTTGATACTGTAAAGTTCCCCATCAGAGATTACTTCAGAAACTGAATGCGCATGGGTTCAGTGGGAATGTGCCCAGGTGGATTGATAATCGGTATACAGAACGTAAACAGAGGGTCATAATGAATGGTAAAGAATCGGACTGGAAAGATGTTCCTAGGGGTATGCACAGGGCTCAGTTCTGGTTTCTGTTCTGTTTTTAATATACATAAATAATATAGACGAGGGTTAATATGTAAAATAACCAAATTTGCTGATGATACTAAAATTGATAACAGAGCAGACACATTTTTTCAGAGACAGGCAATACAAAATGACCTCGATCGACTGTTTAATTGGGCCCAGACCTGGCAGATGGACTTTAATATTAGTAAATGGAAAGTGCTAAACATTGGAAATAGAAATGGAAAAGCCAGTTACACCATGAATAACATTCATCTAGATAATGTCAGTCATGAAAAAGACTTACGAATTATTATAACAGATGATCTTAAACCAAGCAAACAGTGTACAGAGGCTGTTAAGAATGCCAACAAATTAATCGGATTCATTGGTAGAGCGTTCGAATATAAATCCAATAATATCATCCTCACCTTCTATAATTCTCTAGTTTGCCCACATTTAGAGTATTGCATCCAGTTCTGATCACCTTATTACAAAAAAAGATATAGAGACAATTGAAAGAGTAAAACGATGGGTAACCAAAACAGCGTTGGCATTGATGAAATCAAATTGATTTAATAATGTGATTAAATCATTGATTTTCGTTGCTTAAAAAAGATCATGATTTTTTTTTATTTAACTTTTTTTATTTTTTATCTGTAAGTTAACAAAAATAAAATCTGAAGGTTTATAGAAGTTGTGTATAACTTTGTGTTGGCATTCATTCATTCAGATACTTAAGCATTAAGGTAGCAGATTTTGGAGAATGGTGCAATTAGAAATTGCTACATAGCATGGTAGAAAAAATATTTTTACATTTGTATAACTAAGTATTGAAATTATTTGTACATTCGAAATAATAAGCCATAGACAAAAAACCAGAATAGGTAAACTATGCTTGGTCGTTTAAGGCCATGTCATAATAATATCAGCTTAAGAAAGATGAGTGGATCGCAGTGAAAGATCAGGAAAATGGCAGTGTGGAGGAAGAATGGCAGTTGTTTAAGAGTGCTGTGGTGGGGCATGCAGAAGAGGTGTGTGGTGTGAGACGTGTGGGTGGTGGTGTAAGAAAAGGAAGTGAATGGTAGTGCGAGGAAGTAAGTATGGCTGTGGCTGCTAGGAGACGTGCATATGAAGTGTGGCTGCAGAGGAAGGAGGGTGTCATATGAGAGGTATAAGGAAAAGAGGAATAGGGTGAGAAGGGCTGTGCGTGATGCTAAAGTGGCAGCAAATGAGAGGTGCAGTAGGCGGCTGACTGAGAATTTTCAACAGAATAAGAAAATGTTCTGGAAGGAGGTTAAAAGGGTGCGAAAGGGAGAGTCTGGGAAGGAAGAGCGAGTAAAAGCAGAGGATGGAAGGATGTTAATTGAGATGGATGCAGTAAGGAAGAGATGGGCAAAGTATTTTGAAAGATTGTTAAATGTAGAGGAGGAATGGGTGGCTGAAATTGTGGTGGATGGAAGGGTCAAGGAATAAATGTGTTGGGAGAGTTGAATGATTCTTTGATCACGAAGGAGGAAGTAGAGAAGACAGTAAAGGAGATGAAAACAGGGAAAGCTGCAGGTATGGATGGGTGTGCTGTGAAGTGCCTGAAGGGTGGTGGAGTGACTATTGTTGACTGGTTAGTAAGACTGTTGAATGTGTGCTTTGTGAAAGGTATGGTGCCATTTGACTGGGCAAGTGCTTGTGTGGTCCTTCTGCGTAAAGGCAAGGGTGATAAGTATGAATGTACTAGCTTTAGGGGAATAAGTCTGTTGAGTGTTGTGGGTAAGGTGTATGGAAGAGTGTTAATTATGAGAGTTAGAGAGGGTACAGAGGGAGTGATTGGTGATGAGCAGTGTGGCTTTAGGAGAGGGAGGGGATGCGTGGATCAGGTGTTCGCTGTGAGACAAGTGTGTGAAATGTATTTAGCAAAAGGCAAGGATGTGTTTTGGGCATTCATGGATTTAGAGAAAGCGTATGATAGAATTGATAGGTAGGCTTTGTGGACTGTTTTAAGATTGTATGGACTTGATGGTAGGTTACTAAAAGGGGTGAAAAGTTTTTATGTAATTAGTAAAGCGTGCGTAAGAGTGGGAAATGCTGTGAGTGATTGGTTTCACGTGAGAGTGGGGCTGCGACAGTTATGTGTGATGTCGCCTTGGTTGTTTAATATTTATATGGATGGTGTTGTAAGGGAGGTGAATGCAAGAGTTTTAAGTGGGGGTCTGAGTCTGGTGAATGTTGATGGTGGAGAGTGGAATCTGAAGCAGCTGCTGTTTGCAGATGATACTGCACAGGTGGGTGATTCAGAAAAGAGATTGAGACAGTTGGTAGAGGAGTTTGGAAGGGTGTAAGATAGCAGGAAATTGAAGGTATATGAGAATAAGAGTAAAGTGATGAAGTGTACAAGGTTGGTAGATGGTAGGAGGATGAATACAGTTCTGAAAGGTGAGTTGCTTGAGGAGGTAGAGTGTTTTAAATATTTAGGGTCGCATGTTGGTGTGGACGGAAGAATAGATGCATAAGTGAAGTTTAGAATGAATGAAGTAGGTAAGGTGCTGGGAGGAATGAGAAAAGCGTTTAGATGTCATTCGCTTAGAATGGGTGTAAAGAGAAGGCTGTATGAGTGTGTTGTGGTACCGACTGCGTTATATGGGGCTGAAACATGGAATATGGGTGTAGCAGAGAGGAAACGTTTGAATGCAATGGAGATGAGGTGTCTGAGGAGTATGTGTGGAGTGACACTTATGGATCGAGTGCAAAATGATGAAGTGCGAAGGAGAACTGGAGTTGTTCAGGAGATGGCTGGTAGAGTTGAGCAGAGGTGTTGCGATGGTTTGGGCATATGGAGAGAATGGATAATGAGCGATTGGTGAAAAAGATAACTAGATCTGATGTGAGAGGTGTAAGGCTGAGAGGGAGACCATGAATAGGATGGATGGACAGTGTGAAGAGAGCGTTGGATGTGAGAGGGATGTCTGTTGAGCAAGGAAGAGTGGCTGTGCGTGACAGAAATAAATGGAGAGAAATTGTGAATGAACAAATGATGACACAGCCCTGAGGGGATATTCTCCCGCATTTGGTCTGATCAGCTAGTCAGGTCAGGTGCGGGTAAGGGGATGGGTCTATTATGATGTGGCAGGGGTAAACCAGCTCTGCTGTTGGGCCCTGCTGCGGATGTCACTGATTGTACTGCGCAGTTGACCCTTGCACGGCGTGGTGCGGTGAACATCTGTCCCTTCTCACCTTTGGGGCTAAGATGCGAATGAATGTATTTGAATGGATGAGTAAATGGGGAGTGTGTGGTCCTGTCTCGGCTACCTCCCTTTCCTTGGGGGAAGCAGCCTAGGTATATAGATATAGATAGAAGATTTTTCCGTGTGATAATATAATCAGGTTTGGAATATGCTGTCTTGAATACCATTGGCAACTCGGCCTTAACCAGTAGTGTACAGACATGGCAGGTTATGCATCTTGAATCTGGGCTGTGGCTTTCAGCCTCAACTATCAGTGGATAGACAGGACATGAAGTTAACAGTATTCAGAGTACTGCTTTTGAAATATTAGCTATATAATCAACAGAGAAATCAGATAAATATAAAATCAAATAAATTGAATGAATAAAAATCATTGATTCTTTGTTTTTTGTTTTTATTTAAAAAATATGAAAAATCACCAACCCTGAACCAAAATGATACCTAGCTTGAGAAACGAACTATACTAGGAGCGTTTAGAAGCCTTGAATCTCTTAACGCTAACTAAACGCAGATTACGAGGAGATTTAATTCAAGTATTTAAAATATTCAAAGGGCACGATACCATTGCTACTGATAAATACTTCACAGCTGATCACTCGAATTATACTAGAGGCAATGGGCACAAAGTAATTGGCAAACGATTCCAGTCACATGAAGCCAAGCATTTCTTCTTTAACAGAATTGTAAATATACGGAACAAATTGCCCTCCAATGTAGTAAACTGTAATACAGTACTAACCTTTAAAGGTCGCTTGGATAAGTGTCTGTCGTCTAACCCCCAGTTTCATATGTTTGCTCCAGAATAAACGACTTGTGTATATACTTGCATAAACTTTTTTTTTCCTCTTAGCACCCAGATCAATTTATTAAATGCAAATACAGTATAAGCACAGACTTGAATATGCACAGATAGCCCTGAGTTCACGGTCACTACTCTTCCTTTCGACCTGTGATGGGTTGTGGATCACTGAGGGTCCCTGTTAGTGAAGTGACACCACTGGGATTTTTTTGTTAGTGTACCAGGGGTCAAGAGAAAACTTGTTTACTTGTCTCACATGGAAAAGTTCCTTGTCTCAGTGGAGTAAACGGAGCTGGGGCCTGATTGACTGCTACCTACCTTAAAAGCACCAGGCAATGCTGCCGCACCACCACTGAGCATCCACACTGTGCACTGTGCAATCTCCACGCTGTGTCTACAGACACCCCGTTAACTGAACGTACCCATACATGTCGTGCCTTAGTTATTCATTATTTGATTATTCATTTTACTTTACTGCTGTCACATTCAGGTTATTCATAGTGGTAGCTTAAAGATAAAGTGCTATAGAATGTAACTTTTCCTTTCAGTCTTGCCTATAAAATTTCCCTGTCAGTTTTTCCATGCTGTATGGTAGTCCTCCGCACTTTTTCCTGCCAGTTTTAACAGGAGGGTTTGAAGGCGGGGAGGAGCCTTCTTGCTTTACTGTCCTTATCCTTCAGCATGTAGAATTAGATCTCGTAGTTATAGTCTACTCCGTAACAAGTAGCCTCGAAAGGACCATAAGGTCTGTTGCTGTTTGCTTTCCTTTGTACTCCTTTGTACTAACTCATCCACCATCTCATAGAGCTCCTTATTCCATTCCTGCATCTCATCCTCGATCTCCCCCTCCCTCTTCCCCACTCCACCTATCATCGGTCTCCCTTTCCCCTCCTCCACCTCACTCGC